>NW_024704759.1:13125779-13220217 GCF_018977255.1 Callorhinchus milii | reverse complement strand
TGGCGGGATAAACGGGCAAAAAAAAATAAACAAAACAGGTTTCAGGCTTTTGGCACATATCTCAATTTTAAATCATGAAAAATTTAAATTCTCTAACAATCTTTATAATAATAATAATCATCGCATTTGATATAGCGCCTTATCATGTCTTCTAGATGTCTCAAAGCGCTTTACAGAATATACTGTAAAGTGAATTGATTGTATATTTGTGGGCAAAATCTTTATACAATAAGCAAACTTTTTTTACTGTGAGACAGGCATAAATACAAATGACTAATTTCTGATTTTACACTTCAACATTTGACCACTCACTATTAATAGAGATTCTTGCAAAACTACGGAAAAGTCAGATTAGCTTTAGAAGAAACTCGGCAAGAGCAGAGAAAAAAAATTCAACCACCAACATTTTAACTTGACCTAAATATTAAGAGAAACTTCCTTACAGCTTTCCAATTGACCTTATTTCTCAAAAGTATTCCGTTTCCTTTTTACCCCCAAGGCAAACTACAACAAAGTACAAATTCTAAACAGAAGCGACGAAACAGTCAGAAAACAAGAATGTGTTTAAGAAAATGTCATTGAAAAAGAACAGGCCTTGAATTTGGGAACAAAGCACCTTTTTGACTGCAGTATCATATCAATAAAATAATGCTCATTGTTAGCTTGACACATACTGTAAGAGAAAAGAGATTCACTATGGCCAACTATTGTACACAGTGGACCTACATTTCATATGTTTTCCCCTAAAAATCAAACTTTGAATTAAAATTGTTTTTTAATGATTTTTTATCATTTTAATGTTCAAAATCCTGAAGTAGCTTATTTATTGGGGTGGAAATATTCTCGGGTCAAATTCACTTTTGCCTAACTCAGCCATTAAGTTCGATAAAAAATTATGTTAAGTCTTTCTAAAAAAAAGACTGGGGCAGAGAAGAGGGTCTTTTCCCCTTTGGCTGAACTGATTGAGCAAACACCAACTTGCTTTTTATATAGCGCCCTTCACGTAGGATACATCTCGGAGCACTGCACAAGAATGGGGTTGGACGGCAAGTGAGATAGGAGAGGTGGTGACGTCCCAAAGAGCTTCAGAATCTACTGTAAATAGCAGTGATTGCTTAGTGGGCGAACGCAAGCAAGTTTTCAAAGCAGCATTTAAAAACGAACCCTTCTTGGGGTCAAGACAGAAGCGTAGAGAGAGGGAGTTCCAGAGGTTAGGGGAATAGCAGCCGAATGCTTTGCCAAGCAATCCACAGTAATTTGATTGTTGACTGATTACCAGCCTGCGTAACACATCACTAAGTCTTGAAAGTTGCAGATATGTCCATAACCCTTTAACGGTAGGTAGGGCAGTTTTAAATAGACGGGTCTCATGCTGTGCAGTTACTATTATTAATGTTCTAGATTAAAATGACCATGTTCTTTCTCTTTCAGGGCTTTGTACATTACAAACTAATATAATGTATTGGTCGACATTCAAGAACAATGATTTTGATCACGTCTCTTCAAAGTTTATTGAATGGGTTTACAATTATATCACACGAAAACAGCAAACATTGAAGCAGAAACACTACATTACTGTTGTGTATAGTATCCAAGGTAGCAAGAATTTAGTTGGAATTTTCAAATGTTCGCAACTTCTCTACAATAATAATATTTGCATTTAATATAGCGCCATATCCCATCTACGATATGTCTCAAAGCACGTCACAGAATATACTGTCAAGTGAATCGACTACATATTTTGTGGGCGAAACAAGGTTGATAATCAATACAAACTCCAGCATTTGCTGAAACCGTTAACTTATCCCTTGAAGCAAATAAAGCGCTCACTATTTGGTGTGTATTCGGCATGGTAACAGTTAGAAGTGGTGCTCATAAAATGCTGTCACAAGTTTGATTTTTCCTGCTTCACAGCAACTTTATGTTAAAAGTTGGCAATATTCTCTTGGAATATGAACTTCAACTGCTTGGATCGGTCTTGTACTAACAAAAATCACAAAACATAATATAAGACCGTGTGGGGTCTTCAAACGATGTACAGGTAGGTACGTGCACAGTTACTATCAGTATCTGAGCCATCATTCCTTTCTATATTTTACGCCTTAAAGCTCTTTAAGATGCACCTTGCGGCGAAGCATTTGACATGGAGTGAATACCGTGGTAAACGGCAATTCTCTGCGTCAACATATGATGGAAGATTTTTCTGCAGGACCCCAGTTGAGACAGTCGGGGGGGGGCAGGAGGAATTTGCGATGCGCGTTTAAGGCACGAGCGGAGGGAGGCAAGGCACATCATTAAGTGCACAGAGTTTTTCTCTTTACGACGAATAGGATTACACGGCCATTCAGAAGAGCACACTTCCCCTTCAAGCACAAGCTGGTTTAGTGTCAGCAAGGTCTGTTGCTATGGTGAAGACATCATGAGTTATTCATTGTCGCTGAAGCTAATGAGGTCAAAGGGGCTTTTTATTTTTAAAAAACACAGTTGCGTCCATCAGACAACCGTCAGTCCATAACAGTTTTACTTCTGACTTTTCGTGGTCAGAATTCTGAGTTTCAATTGAATTAGCATCGGACGGAATCTCGCCCAAGTTAAGATAACCCCCGGTGAACAGCCCCCAACGTTGAAACGCCACTCCACTCACTGCCTTTTGCAATGTGATAAATGCTTTCCGCAAAAATGCAACCCTCTCGCCTTCCAGTGCAATGCGACGGCCACTTTGGGTCACACCCATGCAGCCACCTCGCATTTCCATTGTGGAGTTTTATTTTTAAGCAGCGCGTTTGCCGAGGATCCAACTCGCACCGGAACGTTTCATCCCTTGCGCAAGTCCGCTAAACTCTCGAGTCATTTCAAAGACAACCATTTCAGTTATTTACCATCTGCAAAGCGGATTACCCTTTGAAACTATATTGCCCACCTTCTCATCAGACTTTTCCAACGCTTCACTACCAAATGTTTAAAGATATATGCAGTTATATTCAGAAAACTAAGCATTTCATAACAGTAGAATTGCCAATAACAAGCTACAATAGAGGTCTGGCGCACCAGTGTCTGCTGCAGTATATTACTCTACAAAAGATCGCAAGAGATAGAGAAGGCCCTTTAGCCCATTTGATCTCAACCTTCCAGAAAACCCACTCTACCAATTACAGCATCAAGTTGTTATTTTAAACAACTCTCAGAGTCCTTGAACCACTCCTCAAGGCAACCAGGTTTCAGTTGGAAATTACTCTCTGGGTGAAGAAATATTTCCTGGTGTCTGCCCCTAAATTGCTCTTTGCAATCCTAACCTGTGCCTTCTTATTCTTGTGTCTCAGCACACCCAAATGTATTGGGCTGGGTTTACTTTTTCCAACACTGATTAAAACATCACATGCTCTCCCTCTATCAGGGCTCGCTTGAAGATAATGAGGTGCAAAACCCTTCACCCTGAAGAGCTCCAGCCTGTCTAAGGATCTGAGCTAAACTGCTGTGATATTATCACCCATCATCCCAGTTTCCTTGTTTATTGCTACCTCACATTGTTTTGACATGGCGAGCCAACTAACACTTCGAGTTCTCGTTCAGCTTCCTGCTTCGCAAATTCTATCCCATCCACAGAGTCCATTTTTGCTCCACATATGGAGTACCTTGCATTTTCTCTGTACTGAACTGTATTTGCCACTTAGAAGCCCATGTTCACACACTAGCAAACTCTCTTTGTAAGACTTTTGCTCCCTTGGCTATTTCCACAGGTCCCCATTTCCAAACCAGGTGTCTTTTGCAAATCAAACTACCTTTCCATTGGTTCTGTGGCTCCGTACCAAAGAAAATTACCTCCCCCACCTCTTTACGTTCATTATTACAGCAAATCACAAATTATGTGCTGATACACTACCGTTTTATCAAAATAAAATTGAAAATGTCACAGTGCAGGAGCTGAAACAAGAGCATGCAGGAACACTCGGAACGCGAAATAAACATTTGGTGTACACCAGGGATTCACATAACCGCTGCCATTTCTTACAGATACTTTTTCGACATGGAGGTGGGGGGGGGGGGGAAGAGAAAAGATTATACTCCCAACAAAAATTAACCCAGCAAATTTGTCTAAAGTGGAAAAAAACATAAACATGGACTGCCGCAACCAACCAGCCTATTCATTTCTGTGTTCCTACTGTAAACTCTTTTACCAACTTCCTGCACTGAACCGATAGTACTAGATTGCTTCAGGACAAATTAATTTAGTGTCAAAATGAATGGGCCTTCAGTCCGAAGGAAATGCAGCCACAAACCTCTCCTCCCTAAACCAACATTTGATCTTTACTATTGTGCATACTTAGATAAGACCAACCCTCAGCTGCTCCATCGAGAAAATATCGTTCATCACCGGCACAGCTTAAAAGTGTAGAAACATAAGGTGCAGAACATTAGGTATCAACAAAAAACAAGCCAACAGCACAAAGTCAATTACATTTTGTAAAAAAAAAGCTCTTTAGCTAGGGCACCAATGATTATATACCAGAGAAACCTCAGTATTTCTAGGCTATGGAACAAAAGCCAGCCCAGGTAAAGTACCAGTCATGATCACTGTCCAGTGACCATGGCTAAAAAGTGCACACGCGTTCACAGCTTGTGAGCTCAGGGTCACCTGGCGCTGTGATGATATTCTCTCTCCAATGTCTACTTCCACTCCCACCACCCACCCACCCACCACCCCGGGTCAAACAGCCTCCTAATAATCATGCCTTGACTCACTGTCAACGATGGAAGCATACGTCATCGCTTCCAGAACGGGGGGAAGTAAACCGAAGAGAATTTTTTTGATAAAAAAGCAAGGTTCGAATGGATTTGCCTATAGCTTACAGGCCAAGTTGCTTTCTTCACCCTGTCTGAACCTTAGTGGTAAAATAATAATAACAATAATACTTACATTTGATATAGCCCCTTATCACGTCTTCCAGACGTCTCAAAGGGAATTGACTGTATATTTTGTGGGCGAAACGATATGCTTATAACCTAACCCAGAACTAAAGTTATACATTAACTTTTGGAGAAAGGAGCACCTACACAATCCATCTTTGCAGCAAGCACACCTCCAAAGGGCTGCTCCAACTAAGCAATTTGAAGAATTACAAGAATTTATAAAAAAGTAGAGCCACATTTTTAGTACCAGGAACCTGGAAACTGCTCACACTGTGTGTGCAAAATGCAAGCAGTCAACTACCACCATTTCACAAAAAAAAAATCACCAGCTTGTGCCAAAATACATAATTTTCCTGCCTTAAATTTGACTTAACGCAAGTCATCTATCTCCAGGGCAATTTCGCCAAGTATTGTATTGCTGTTAATAACGCTCAACTCTTGAGGGTAGATAAGAGGATGGCAAGACCTTATGAAACGTATACTGTAGCACAATTGATCAATGCACACAAATCACCGCGCGGTCCTCCAACTAAAATTACCCGATAGAACGGCAAGACGTGGTAATTATCTTAATTTCTTCAAAGTTACAGCAGAAATGCTACACAATCCAATGCATGAAACTATGAATAGGCAAAGCTTACTACTGTACTAGTACCTCCCCTTTACATGAAGCTTACTCTGAAACTAAAGCTCTCTTAAGACTAAAGTGAAAAAAATAACATATCAAAACAGACCGGAGATACGGATACAATCTGAAGCAAGTTTTCCACTTCTTTCTCCTCACTTTCATTCGGCTTTTCTATTTTTATGCATTTGTTCTCATTTAATCATTATTTTTTTGGCCCCCTGTAACTTTTGATTTTGTTTTCCAACAGATGGTCGAACGTCAAAATTAACTGATTCAATGGCTTGAATGAAGTAGGAAAGATTCAAAGGATGGGAAAGATTCATTGCTGCCACTTCAAGGGTTGAAATTTTTTTTAATAAAAAAAAATCCCATTACTAAAGTCAAAGCGACACATCAAACATCAGCTACAATAAATAAGCAAGATTGCCCTGGCTACTCACCAGTCAGTTGGTAACTTCTTTACGACTTGAACCATTTTTATTTGGCTAACAAAATTAGAAAAAGAGGACCGGTTTAACAAAATCACAATTTAATACGTTGACTGATGTAAATTTCCAAATAGCCGATTAAATTGTAGAACTGCATACAGTACAAGTTGGTACAAGCGACACCTAGAAAATCGTGGACAGCAATTGCCCTGCGGAATATTAAGTAATTTACTTTCTTTCCTTCTCGCACTATCTGCCGACTTTAAACTTGTAAAGCTGAACACTTAATTCCACAGCAATGTAACAAAACCTCACTTTTTTAATAAAAAAATAAAGGAAACGAGAACCCCAAAAATGAGTTTATACACTAAATTAATCCACAGAAGGGCTCTCTCTCTCTCTCTCTCTCATTGTGGGTGTTCCACTTACATTCAGCCCTCCACCCACTTTTGAACAGGAAATTTGTAATGGAAAACACCTACTTTATTGCCTTTCTTTTAAATAGTCGTTTTTACCGTGAAGCCCCCATTTGGAAAACAAAAAAGGCAACCAATGACTGCGTTAGCTCTACAGCAGTTTCTGACGTTTGAAATAAAACACTAGCCACAGCTTATTTCACAGCAAGTGAAATAAATTCAATAATAGGCCTCACTTCAATTAATATTTAGAGCTTTCAGTGTTTCTGAAACAATCCCACATTAGCAATCACCAAGTGTCACGTGCTTATAATATTCTTTAAAGGGAAAAAAAATGAAAACCTTAAAAAGTATAACGTTTCGCTCAAATTCATCCATCCCCATGTTGAATAGTAGGAAAATAAATGAAGCTGAAGAGGTGAATGAAAACTTTGGAAAACTGGAACAAATAAGTGAACAAAACTGCAAGATGCTGTACATTACTCAAATATTCTGCATTCCAAAGATATTCTCCCACTTCTTTTGCGAAGGAGTAAGACTGCCCGCGAACGCTACCCATTAATATATTCAGCCACACCACTTGATCATTGCTTGCAACCTGTCTCCATTATTTGGGAACAAACTCGTCCATAAAACCCTCTCAATAGTCGAAGGCATGGAATCTTTCAGAACCTTCACAACATTTTAAAAACATTGGCACCAATTTACAATAGTGCAATTGTTTTCAGAAGGATCCTTGTTGCAGGGGGGTGGGGGGGGTTAGAGACGCAAGACTTTCTCCCAGCCCCTGAGCCCCCAGATTTCTTGCGATTTCACTACCTGGTATCGTTGACTAAAACAGACCAAGTGCTACTTCTGTGAATCGAACGGTCACTTGCGTATTTGCTCTGAAGAGTGTAGAGGCGACGGGTACAGAAAATTGTAGCAGATCACGGCTCGGCCTAGCTTGCGAAGGACACGGCTCGCGAGACACGACAAGCTTCAAATCTGAATCCGAATCTCTGATAAGTCAACCTATTTCAGGCCAGGACGAGTGGACTGATTCTACAGTTGGCCTCAACAGCCCTGGGGCGGGATGAATAAAGAGGAAAAGGTCGGGGGGGGCTCCCTCTCTATTGATCGCTCTCTAATAACTCTTACAGATTTAAGGCAAGGAACAGGACCTTGTTCATCTATATGTCTTCACTGGTAGAACAGCACTCCAACTTTACCTGCGTGAGGTCACATGTAAAGAATGGCTACCAACGTAAGGTACTCAAGGACTGCCAAAGACTCAGTGGTTGGTTGTTTGTCTTAAAAACGTCTCGTTCCTCGGGAGTTATGGGGGGGGGGGGAGAGGCAACAACATGGTATGGCAGCAATACTGCCATTTAGGCAACTTTATTTTACTTCTTTATTTTTTTGCAGCGGTCGCCTTGTAGCGGAATGACTCTTTCATCTATCGACTTGGACTTGTGATGCGGAGCACAAATCAATACTGCTGCCAGAAGGATTTTGGATGCAATGTTAAATCGTCTGGTGGTTGCGCTGAACCAGCACATTATGTTGGTTTGTTTAGCTTTCCATCTTGGTCACCAGTTTTTCCAACTTCAGATATCCTTTTTTTAAATTATTATTATAATAATAATAATAATAAAAAAAACTCCTTTGAAAATACCTTTTAAGGGTTAGTAATCACCTCGATACCGACGACGTGTTATATTCTAAGCCCTTGAACTTCTACAGCTTTCAGAAAGTCCAAAGTAAGAGTCAGTCTAAATAGCCAACTGCTAGCATCTCTTGTTAAAATGTTCAAATAGTGTTCACTTTTGAATTTTCCTTCCCTCAATTTCTGCCAACACACACACACACACACACACACACACACAGAGGGGGCCAGGAGCTTCGCATCTAAGTACTCGTATTTGCCTGCAATTTAAAAGTCTGCTGTTAATATCTTTACAAATGCAGCAAAAAAAAAGAGCAGGGGATCGCGTACAAGTTCAGTGGCTCACGGACCCGCTTGCCAAACATTAAAAACAAACGTGGAAATCGACACAGGTTTGTTTGGTGGCCACGAAGGTTAACAAAAAAATATATATGTACGTACACACGCGCACATATATATATATATATATATAAAAATGGGGAAAACCATCTCTGGACATCTCAGCGCATTGTGTAAACTCCAACCAGGAAGTGGTTGAATGGGACCACAACAGCCTCCAAATATAACGTGGTTCAAATCCAGGAACTTCTGTGGGGGTTGGATCTATGAAATGGAGACAGTGGGCGAACTTTAACACTCCTGTCACTGTTTGCAGCCTTATTGTGTGTCAGGTTTTCCTCCCATGTGGATTCTTTCTCTTCCCTCCCTCCTTCCCCAGCTCATCGGTTCTTTTTATGTATATATATATTTTTTTTAAAAATCAGCAAATACACGACTATGGATTAATAATGGTTACTAATCGTCCAAACGTCACATGTTAGCTGTCCAAACGGACAGGTCAGCAATGCAGTACGTTAGTCAGATCCAATTGCGTTCCCGAATCAAAAAAACATTATTTCAATGGAAATCAAGAGTAGAGCAACAACATGAGCTCACATAATACAGCTGTGATAGATTCTAAATACCCTTATACTGAAATAAGGAAATCAAGGCAAATACTCAGGGGTTGCAAACAGCCAATAAAATAAATATATAATAATTCTACATATATTATATATAAATAAAGATACAGGCATTCCCAGCATTGCACACATCCTGTACAAGCTTATGATTCCCACCACCTCATACCAGTACTACCTGTTACTGGCAAAAGGATGCCTTGGGGGGGGGGAAAAAAAATCCACAATCAATACGATCCATATATATATATAATACAAAAAACACACCTTAATCCAAACCACGCTGATGACAAAAGCTCTTTCCACACACGTCCATTACATTACTAAACCCAGAGTAAGCAGGAGGTCAGTGGAATGAATCATTTGTGTCTGATTTGGTTTTATTACTAAAAAAAATGCATAATTTCCCCCTTTTTTTCAAAGCGGGATAAAGTTATCCGATATTTTTCTACATGTGTATATCTATATGTATATATAAATATATAACACACACACATTTAGATCAAAAAGCTGAAGGTATTTTAACGGGAAATTTTTTTTTAAACACGCGCACACACACACACACACACACACACACACAAAAAGATGTTAAAAAGACACAGCAGGAAATAAAGAAAGAGGTTTATAAAAAAAGGAAAGGAAAGGAAAGCTCGTTCCCTCTCTGTCTCTCTCTCTCTCTCTCTCTCTCTCTCTGTGGTAGTCACTGGTTAAGTTAAATCTGGGTTGATCTCACCGGATAATCCCCTTTATAAACCAATGTCCAAACAGAGTGTGGGGGGGGGAAGGAGGGGAAACCAGAGCACAAGGACAAACGCACACGGGGTCAGGTTTTTTGGTGTGTGGGGGGGGGGGGGGGGGGGTACAATACCTTTCACAGGCCTCAGCTCACCAACCCAGCACAGACCAGCCCTCACCTCACCGCTCGGGCTGGCAGTTGTTTGGTTGGTTTCTTGCTGGTTTCTCAGCGAAAAGCCCGGGTTGGAGCTGAGTGGATAATCCCCTTCCTAACCCACCCTCCGAACAAAGTGGGGGGGGGGGAGGGGGAGGGGGGGGGGAGGAGGGCGGGGGAGGGGAAGGGCGAAGTGAGGGGGAGGGGGAAGGGGGGGAGGGGGAGGAAGGGCGAAGTGAGGGGGGAGGGCGAAGTGGGGGGGAGGGGAAGTGGGGGGGAGGAAGGGGAGGAAGGGCGAAGTGGGGGGAGGCGAAGTGGGGGGGAGGGGAGGAAGGGCGAAGTGAGGGGAGGGGGAGGAAGGGCGAAGTGGGGGGGAGGGCGAAGTGGGGGGGAGGGGGAAGTGGGGGGAGGGGAAGTGGGGGGAGGGGGAGGAAGGGCGAAGTGAGGGGAGGAGGGGAGGAAGGGCGAAGGGAGGATGTGGTGGGGTGTTAGGGTGGGGGGGGTGTTAGGCGGGGGGGAATGGGGTGTTGGGGGGGGAATGGGGTGTTGGGGGGGAATGGGGTGTTGGGGGGGAATGGGGTGTTGGGGGGAATGGGTGTTGGGGGGGAATGGGTGTTGGGGGGGAATGGGGTGTTGGGGGGGAATGGCGACACCAACAATTTTATTGCCGCAAAGCTACAGTAATGTCAACCTGAGGAAGAACACAACCAATCTCTCGCACCAGCCTCGGGCCTGAACAGTCTCTGGCTCCAGAGGAGAGGGGGGGGAGGGGGGGGGGGGGGAGGGGGGGGGGAGGGAGGGGGGGGGAGGGGGGGAGGAGGGGGGGGAGGGGAGGGGGGGAGGGGGGGGGGGAGGGGGGGAGGGGGGAGGGGGAGGGGGAGGGGGGGAGGGGGGGGGAGAGGGAGGGGGAGAGGGGGGGGGAGAGGGAGGGGGAGCGGGGGAGGGGGGAGAGGGGGGGGAGGGAGGGCCATTCCCCCCCCAACACCCCATTCCCCCCCCAACACCCCATTCCCCCCCCAACACCCCATTCCCCCCCACCCCATCCCCCCCCAACACCCCATTCCCCCCCCCCCCCCCCCCAACACCCCATTCCCCCCCTAACCCCCCCCACCCTAACACCCCACCACATCCTCCCTTCGCCCTTCCTCCCCTCCTCCCCTCACTTCGCCCTTCCTCCCCCTCCCCCCACTTCCCCCTCCCCCCCACTTCCCCCTCCCCCCCACTTCGCCCTCCCCCCCACTTCGCCCTTCCTCCCCCTCCCCTCACTTCGCCCTTCCTCCCCCTCCCCCCCACTTCGCCTCCCCCCCACTTCGCCCTTCCTCCCCTTCCTCCCCCCCACTTCCCCTCCCCCCCCCACTTCGCCCTCCCCCCTCACTTCGCCCTTCCTCCCCCTCCCCCCCACTTCCCCCTCCCCCTCACTTCGCCCTTCCCCTCCCCCGCCCTCCTCCCCCCCCCCTCCCCCCCTCCCCCCCCCCCCACTTTGTTCGGAGGGTGGGTTAGGAAGGGGATTATCCACTCAGCTCCAACCCGGGCTTTTCGCTGAGAAACCAGCAAGAAACCAACCAAACAACTGCCAGCCCGAGCGGTGAGGTGAGGGCT
This sequence comes from Callorhinchus milii, assembly GCF_018977255.1. Taxonomy (NCBI): domain Eukaryota; kingdom Metazoa; phylum Chordata; class Chondrichthyes; order Chimaeriformes; family Callorhinchidae; genus Callorhinchus; species Callorhinchus milii. The sequence continues at coordinate 13,208,742 of NW_024704759.1, read as the reverse complement.
GGTCTGTGCTGGGTTGGTGAGCTGAGGCCTGTGAAAGGTATTGTACCCCCCCCCCCCCCGCCCCCCCACACACCAAAAAACCTGACCCCGTGTGCGTTTGTCCTTGTGCTCTGGTTTCCCCTCCTTCCCCCCCCCACACTCTGTTTGGACATTGGTTTATAAAGGGGATTATCCGGTGAGATCAACCCAGATTTAACTTAACCAGTGACTACCACAGAGAGAGAGAGAGAGAGAGAGAGAGAGAGACAGAGAGGGAACGAGCTTTCCTTTCCTTTCCTTTTTTTATAAACCTCTTTCTTTATTTCCTGCTGTGTCTTTTTAACATCTTTTTGTGTGTGTGTGTGTGTGTGTGTGTGTGTGTGCGCGTGTTTAAAAAAAAATTTCCCGTTAAAATACCTTCAGCTTTTTGATCTAAATGTGTGTGTGTTATATATTTATATATACATATAGATATACACATGTAGAAAAATATCGGATAACTTTATCCCGCTTTGAAAAAAAGGGGGAAATTATGCATTTTTTTAGTAATAAAACCAAATCAGACACAAATGATTCATTCCACTGACCTCCTGCTTACTCTGGGTTTAGTAATGTAATGGACGTGTGTGGAAAGAGCTTTTGTCATCAGCGTGGTTTGGATTAAGGTGTGTTTTTTGTATTATATATATATATGGATCGTATTGATTGTGGATTTTTTTTCCCCCCCCCCAAGGCATCCTTTTGCCAGTAACAGGTAGTACTGGTATGAGGTGGTGGGAATCATAAGCTTGTACAGGATGTGTGCAATGCTGGAAATGCCGGTATCTTTATTTATATATAATATATGTAGAATTATTATATATTTATTTTATTGGCTGTTTGCAACCCCTGAGTATTTGCCTTGATTTCCTTATTTCAGTATAAGGGTATTTAGAATCTATCACAGCTGTATTATGTGAGCTCATGTTGTTGCTCTACTCTTGATTTCCATTGAAATAATGTTTTTTNGATTCGGGAACGCAATTGGATCTGACTAACGTACTGCATTGCTGACCTGTCCGTTTGGACAGCTAACATGTGACGTTTGGACGATTAGTAACCATTATTAATCCATAGTCGTGTATTTGCTGATTTTTTAAAAAAATATATAGACCTAAAAAGAACCGATGAGCTGGGGAAGGAGGGAGGGAAGAGAAAGAATCCACATGGGAGGAAAACCTGACACACAATAAGGCTGCAAACAGTGACAGGAGTGTTAAAGTTCGCCCACTGTCTCCATTTCATAGATCCAACCCCCACAGAAGTTCCTGGATTTGAACCCACGTTATATTTGGAGGCTGTTGTGGTCCCATTCAACCACTTCCTGGTTGGAGTTTACACAATGCGCTGAGATGTCCAGAGATGGTTTTCCCCATTTTTATATATATATATATATATGTGTGCGTGTGTACGTACATATATATTTTTTTGTTAACCTTCGTGGCCACCAAACAAACCTGTGTCGATTTCCACGTTTGTTTTTAATGTTTGGCAAGCGGGTCCGTGAGCCACTGAACTTGTACGCGATCCCCTGCTCTTTTTTTTTTGCTGCATTTGTAAAGATATTAACAGCAGACTTTTAAATTGCAGGCAAATACGAGTACTTAGCTGCGAAGCTCCTGGCCCCCTCTGTGTGTGTGTGTGTGTGTGTGTGTGTTTGGCAGAAATTGAGGGAAGGAAAATTCAAAAGTGAACACTATTTGAACATTTTAACAAGAGATGCTAGCAGTTGGCTATTTAGACTGACTCTTACTTTGGACTTTCTTAAAGCTGTAGAAGTTCAAGGGCTTAGAATATAACACGTCGTCGGTATCGAGGTGATTACTAACCCTTAAAAGGTACTTTCAAAGGAGTTTTTATTATTATTATTATTATTATAATAATAATTTAAAAAAAGGATATCTGAAGTTGGAAAAACTGGTGACCAAGATGGAAAGCTAAACAAACCAACATAATGTGCTGGTTCAGCGCAACCACCAGACGATTTAACATTGCATCCAAAATCCTTCTGGCAGCAGTATTGATTTGTGCTCCGCATCACAAGTCCCAAGTCGATAGATGAAAGAGTCATTCCGCTACAAGGCGACCGCTGCAAAAAAATAAAGAAGTAAAATAAAGTTGCCTAAATGGCAGTATTGCTGCCATACCATGTTGTTGCCTCTCCCCCCCCCCCCCATAACTCCCGAGGAACGAGAGGTTTTTAAGACAAACAACCAGCCACTAAGTCTTTGGCAGTCCTTGAGTACCTTACGTTGGTAGCCATTCTTTACATGTGACCTCACGCAGGTAAAGTTGGAGTGCTGTTCTACCAGTGAAGACATATAGATGAACAAGGTCCTGTTCCTTGCCTTAAATCTGTAAGAGTTATTAGAGAGCGATCAATAGAGAGGGAGGCCCCCCACCGACCTTTTCCTCTTTATTCACCCCGCCCCAGGGCTGTTGAGGCCAACTGTAGAATCAGTCCACTCGTCCTGGCCTGAAATAGGTTGACTTATCAGAGATTCGGATTCAGATTTGAAGCTTGTCGTGTCTCGCGAGCCGTGTCCTTCGCAAGCTAGGCCGAGCCGTGATCTGCTACAATTTTCTGTACCCGTCGCCTCTACACTCTTCAGAGCAAATACGCAAGTGACCGTTCGATTCACAGAAGTAGCACTTGGTCTGTTTTAGTCAACGATACCAGGTAGTGAAATCGCAAGAAATCTGGGGGCTCAGGGGCTGGGAGAAAGTCTTGCGTCTCTAACCCCCCCCACCCCCCTGCAACAAGGATCCTTCTGAAAACAATTGCACTATTGTAAATTGGTGCCAATGTTTTTAAAATGTTGTGAAGGTTCTGAAAGATTCCATGCCTTCGACTATTGAGAGGGTTTTATGGACGAGTTTGTTCCCAAATAATGGAGACAGGTTGCAAGCAATGATCAAGTGGTGTGGCTGAATATATTAATGGGTAGCGTTCGCGGGCAGTCTTACTCCTTCGCAAAAGAAGTGGGAGAATATCTTTGGAATGCAGAATATTTGAGTAATGTACAGCATCTTGCAGTTTTGTTCACTTATTTGTTCCAGTTTTCCAAAGTTTTCATTCACCTCTTCAGCTTCATTTATTTTCCTACTATTCAACATGGGGATGGATGAATTTGAGCGAAACGTTATACTTTTTAAGGTTTTCATTTTTTTTCCCTTTAAAGAATATTATAAGCACGTGACACTTGGTGATTGCTAATGTGGGATTGTTTCAGAAACACTGAAAGCTCTAAATATTAATTGAAGTGAGGCCTATTATTGAATTTATTTCACTTGCTGTGAAATAAGCTGTGGCTAGTGTTTTATTTCAAACGTCAGAAACTGCTGTAGAGCTAACGCAGTCATTGGTTGCCTTTTTTGTTTTCCAAATGGGGGCTTCACGGTAAAAACGACTATTTAAAAGAAAGGCAATAAAGTAGGTGTTTTCCATTACAAATTTCCTGTTCAAAAGTGGGTGGAGGGCTGAATGTAAGTGGAACACCCACAATGAGAGAGAGAGAGAGAGAGAGCCCTTCTGTGGATTAATTTAGTGTATAAACTCATTTTTGGGGTTCTCGTTTCCTTTATTTTTTTTTAAAAAAGTGAGGTTTTGTTACATTGCTGTGGAATTAAGTGTTCAGCTTTACAAGTTTAAAGTCGGCAGATAGTGCGAGAAGGAAAGAAAGTAAATTACTTAATATTCCGCAGGGCAATTGCTGTCCACGATTTTCTAGGTGTCGCTTGTACCAACTTGTACTGTATGCAGTTCTACAATTTAATCGGCTATTTGGAAATTTACATCAGTCAACGTATTAAATTGTGATTTTGTTAAACCGGTCCTCTTTTTCTAATTTTGTTAGCCAAATAAAAATGGTTCAAGTCGTAAAGAAGTTACCAACTGACTGGTGAGTAGCCAGGGCAATCTTGCTTATTTATTGTAGCTGATGTTTGATGTGTCGCTTTGACTTTAGTAATGGGATTTTTTTTTATTAAAAAAAATTTCAACCCTTGAAGTGGCAGCAATGAATCTTTCCCATCCTTTGAATCTTTCCTACTTCATTCAAGCCATTGAATCAGTTAATTTTGACGTTCGACCATCTGTTGGAAAACAAAATCAAAAGTTACAGGGGGCCAAAAAAATAATGATTAAATGAGAACAAATGCATAAAAATAGAAAAGCCGAATGAAAGTGAGGAGAAAGAAGTGGAAAACTTGCTTCAGATTGTATCCGTATCTCCGGTCTGTTTTGATATGTTATTTTTTTCACTTTAGTCTTAAGAGAGCTTTAGTTTCAGAGTAAGCTTCATGTAAAGGGGAGGTACTAGTACAGTAGTAAGCTTTGCCTATTCATAGTTTCATGCATTGGATTGTGTAGCATTTCTGCTGTAACTTTGAAGAAATTAAGATAATTACCACGTCTTGCCGTTCTATCGGGTAATTTTAGTTGGAGGACCGCGCGGTGATTTGTGTGCATTGATCAATTGTGCTACAGTATACGTTTCATAAGGTCTTGCCATCCTCTTATCTACCCTCAAGAGTTGAGCGTTATTAACAGCAATACAATACTTGGCGAAATTGCCCTGGAGATAGATGACTTGCGTTAAGTCAAATTTAAGGCAGGAAAATTATGTATTTTGGCACAAGCTGGTGATTTTTTTTTTGTGAAATGGTGGTAGTTGACTGCTTGCATTTTGCACACACAGTGTGAGCAGTTTCCAGGTTCCTGGTACTAAAAATGTGGCTCTACTTTTTTATAAATTCTTGTAATTCTTCAAATTGCTTAGTTGGAGCAGCCCTTTGGAGGTGTGCTTGCTGCAAAGATGGATTGTGTAGGTGCTCCTTTCTCCAAAAGTTAATGTATAACTTTAGTTCTGGGTTAGGTTATAAGCATATCGTTTCGCCCACAAAATATACAGTCAATTCCCTTTGAGACGTCTGGAAGACGTGATAAGGGGCTATATCAAATGTAAGTATTATTGTTATTATTATTTTACCACTAAGGTTCAGACAGGGTGAAGAAAGCAACTTGGCCTGTAAGCTATAGGCAAATCCATTCGAACCTTGCTTTTTTATCAAAAAAATTCTCTTCGGTTTACTTCCCCCCGTTCTGGAAGCGATGACGTATGCTTCCATCGTTGACAGTGAGTCAAGGCATGATTATTAGGAGGCTGTTTGACCCGGGGTGGTGGGTGGGTGGGTGGTGGGAGTGGAAGTAGACATTGGAGAGAGAATATCATCACAGCGCCAGGTGACCCTGAGCTCACAAGCTGTGAACGCGTGTGCACTTTTTAGCCATGGTCACTGGACAGTGATCATGACTGGTACTTTACCTGGGCTGGCTTTTGTTCCATAGCCTAGAAATACTGAGGTTTCTCTGGTATATAATCATTGGTGCCCTAGCTAAAGAGCTTTTTTTTTACAAAATGTAATTGACTTTGTGCTGTTGGCTTGTTTTTTGTTGATACCTAATGTTCTGCACCTTATGTTTCTACACTTTTAAGCTGTGCCGGTGATGAACGATATTTTCTCGATGGAGCAGCTGAGGGTTGGTCTTATCTAAGTATGCACAATAGTAAAGATCAAATGTTGGTTTAGGGAGGGAGAGGTTTGTGGCTGCATTTCCTTCGGACTGAAGGCCCATTCATTTTGACACTAAATTAATTTGTCCTGAAGCAATCTAGTACTATCGGTTCAGTGCAGGAAGTTGGTAAAAGAGTTTACAGTAGGAACACAGAAATGAATAGGCTGGTTGGTTGCGGCAGTCCATGTTTATGTTTTTTTCCACTTTAGACAAATTTGCTGGGTTAATTTTTGTTGGGAGTATAATCTTTTCTCTTCCCCCCCCCCCCCACCTCCATGTCGAAAAAGTATCTGTAAGAAATGGCAGCGGTTATGTGAATCCCTGGTGTACACCAAATGTTTATTTCGCGTTCCGAGTGTTCCTGCATGCTCTTGTTTCAGCTCCTGCACTGTGACATTTTCAATTTTATTTTGATAAAACGGTAGTGTATCAGCACATAATTTGTGATTTGCTGTAATAATGAACGTAAAGAGGTGGGGGAGGTAATTTTCTTTGGTACGGAGCCACAGAACCAATGGAAAGGTAGTTTGATTTGCAAAAGACACCTGGTTTGGAAATGGGGACCTGTGGAAATAGCCAAGGGAGCAAAAGTCTTACAAAGAGAGTTTGCTAGTGTGTGAACATGGGCTTCTAAGTGGCAAATACAGTTCAGTACAGAGAAAATGCAAGGTACTCCATATGTGGAGCAAAAATGGACTCTGTGGATGGGATAGAATTTGCGAAGCAGGAAGCTGAACGAGAACTCGAAGTGTTAGTTGGCTCGCCATGTCAAAACAATGTGAGGTAGCAATAAACAAGGAAACTGGGATGATGGGTGATAATATCACAGCAGTTTAGCTCAGATCCTTAGACAGGCTGGAGCTCTTCAGGGTGATGGGTTTTGCACCTCATTATCTTCAAGCGAGCCCTGATAGAGGGAGAGCATGTGATGTTTTAATCAGTGTTGGAAAAAGTAAACCCAGCCCAATACATTTGGGTGTGCTGAGACACAAGAATAAGAAGGCACAGGTTAGGATTGCAAAGAGCAATTTAGGGGCAGACACCAGGAAATATTTCTTCACCCAGAGAGTAATTTCCAACTGAAACCTGGTTGCCTTGAGGAGTGGTTCAAGGACTCTGAGAGTTGTTTAAAATAACAACTTGATGCTGTAATTGGTAGAGTGGGTTTTCTGGAAGGTTGAGATCAAATGGGCTAAAGGGCCTTCTCTATCTCTTGCGATCTTTTGTAGAGTAATATACTGCAGCAGACACTGGTGCGCCAGACCTCTATTGTAGCTTGTTATTGGCAATTCTACTGTTATGAAATGCTTAGTTTTCTGAATATAACTGCATATATCTTTAAACATTTGGTAGTGAAGCGTTGGAAAAGTCTGATGAGAAGGTGGGCAATATAGTTTCAAAGGGTAATCCGCTTTGCAGATGGTAAATAACTGAAATGGTTGTCTTTGAAATGACTCGAGAGTTTAGCGGACTTGCGCAAGGGATGAAACGTTCCGGTGCGAGTTGGATCCTCGGCAAACGCGCTGCTTAAAAATAAAACTCCACAATGGAAATGCGAGGTGGCTGCATGGGTGTGACCCAAAGTGGCCGTCGCATTGCACTGGAAGGCGGGAGGGTTGCATTTTTGCGGAAAACATTTATCACATTGCAAAAAGGCAGTGAGTGGAGTGGCGTTTCAACGTTGGGGGCTGTTCACCGGGGGTTATCTTAACTTGGGCGAGATTCCGTCCGATGCTAATTCAATTGAAACTCAGAATTCTGACCACGAAAAGTCAGAAGTAAAACTGTTATGGACTGACGGTTGTCTGATGGACGCAACTGTGTTTTTTAAAAATAAAAAGCCCCTTTGACCTCATTAGCTTCAGCGACAATGAATAACTCATGATGTCTTCACCATAGCAACAGACCTTGCTGACACTAAACCAGCTTGTGCTTGAAGGGGAAGTGTGCTCTTCTGAATGGCCGTGTAATCCTATTCGTCGTAAAGAGAAAAACTCTGTGCACTTAATGATGTGCCTTGCCTCCCTCCGCTCGTGCCTTAAACGCGCATCGCAAATTCCTCCTGCCCCCCCCCGACTGTCTCAACTGGGGTCCTGCAGAAAAATCTTCCATCATATGTTGACGCAGAGAATTGCCGTTTACCACGGTATTCACTCCATGTCAAATGCTTCGCCGCAAGGTGCATCTTAAAGAGCTTTAAGGCGTAAAATATAGAAAGGAATGATGGCTCAGATACTGATAGTAACTGTGCACGTACCTACCTGTACATCGTTTGAAGACCCCACACGGTCTTATATTATGTTTTGTGATTTTTGTTAGTACAAGACCGATCCAAGCAGTTGAAGTTCATATTCCAAGAGAATATTGCCAACTTTTAACATAAAGTTGCTGTGAAGCAGGAAAAATCAAACTTGTGACAGCATTTTATGAGCACCACTTCTAACTGTTACCATGCCGAATACACACCAAATAGTGAGCGCTTTATTTGCTTCAAGGGATAAGTTAACGGTTTCAGCAAATGCTGGAGTTTGTATTGATTATCAACCTTGTTTCGCCCACAAAATATGTAGTCGATTCACTTGACAGTATATTCTGTGACGTGCTTTGAGACATATCGTAGATGGGATAAGGCGCTATATTAAATGCAAGTATTATTATTGTAGAGAAGTTGCGAACATTTGAAAATTCCAACTAAATTCTTGCTACCTTGGATACTATACACAACAGTAATGTAGTGTTTCTGCTTCAATGTTTGCTGTTTTCGTGTGATATAATTGTAAACCCATTCAATAAACTTTGAAGAGACGTGATCAAAATCATTGTTCTTGAATGTCGACCAATACATTATATTAGTTTGTAATGTACAAAGCCCTGAAAGAGAAAGAACATGGTCATTTTAATCTAGAACATTAATAATAGTAACTGCACAGCATGAGACCCGTCTATTTAAAACTGCCCTACCTACCGTTAAAGGGTTATGGACATATCTGCAACTTTCAAGACTTAGTGATGTGTTACGCAGGCTGGTAATCAGTCAACAATCAAATTACTGTGGATTGCTTGGCAAAGCATTCGGCTGCTATTCCCCTAACCTCTGGAACTCCCTCTCTCTACGCTTCTGTCTTGACCCCAAGAAGGGTTCGTTTTTAAATGCTGCTTTGAAAACTTGCTTGCGTTCGCCCACTAAGCAATCACTGCTATTTACAGTAGATTCTGAAGCTCTTTGGGACGTCACCACCTCTCCTATCTCACTTGCCGTCCAACCCCATTCTTGTGCAGTGCTCCGAGATGTATCCTACGTGAAGGGCGCTATATAAAAAGCAAGTTGGTGTTTGCTCAATCAGTTCAGCCAAAGGGGAAAAGACCCTCTTCTCTGCCCCAGTCTTTTTTTTAGAAAGACTTAACATAATTTTTTATCGAACTTAATGGCTGAGTTAGGCAAAAGTGAATTTGACCCGAGAATATTTCCACCCCAATAAATAAGCTACTTCAGGATTTTGAACATTAAAATGATAAAAAATCATTAAAAAACAATTTTAATTCAAAGTTTGATTTTTAGGGGAAAACATATGAAATGTAGGTCCACTGTGTACAATAGTTGGCCATAGTGAATCTCTTTTCTCTTACAGTATGTGTCAAGCTAACAATGAGCATTATTTTATTGATATGATACTGCAGTCAAAAAGGTGCTTTGTTCCCAAATTCAAGGCCTGTTCTTTTTCAATGACATTTTCTTAAACACATTCTTGTTTTCTGACTGTTTCGTCGCTTCTGTTTAGAATTTGTACTTTGTTGTAGTTTGCCTTGGGGGTAAAAAGGAAACGGAATACTTTTGAGAAATAAGGTCAATTGGAAAGCTGTAAGGAAGTTTCTCTTAATATTTAGGTCAAGTTAAAATGTTGGTGGTTGAATTTTTTTTCTCTGCTCTTGCCGAGTTTCTTCTAAAGCTAATCTGACTTTTCCGTAGTTTTGCAAGAATCTCTATTAATAGTGAGTGGTCAAATGTTGAAGTGTAAAATCAGAAATTAGTCATTTGTATTTATGCCTGTCTCACAGTAAAAAAAGTTTGCTTATTGTATAAAGATTTGCCCACAAATATACAATCAATTCACTTTACAGTATATTCTGTAAAGCGCTTTGAGACATCTAGAAGACATGATAAGGCGCTATATCAAATGCGATGATTATTATTATTATAAAGATTGTTAGAGAATTTAAATTTTTCATGATTTAAAATTGAGATATGTGCCAAAAGCCTGAAACCTGTTTTGTTTATTTTTTTTTGCCCGTTTATCCCGCCCGGCTCGGTATTGCTGTGCCATGGGTTATACACTTGTAATGAAATACTTGCTAATTAGCTGTTTGGTTGCAGGTAGGAGGCCTCTTCATTACAAAGCCCTGGGAGATCGGGAGTGTGCAGGAACATTCCTGGGCAGAGAATGGGGAGGAGCTGGCTCTACGTTGATGAAGGGGAGGGACAGCGAGAGAAAGAAAGACAGTAAGCAAAAGCAATGTTTGCAACAAAACGTAAACGTGACGACTTGGAATTCACGGGGACAGATAAAACGGGTCCTAATCGTATCAGTGTTTTCAGAGTCTTTTCCCTCCTATGAACAACGACGTCAAATTACACTTGTAAAGTGCGCTTCACGTTGGAAAGATATCCCAGGGCGCTGGACAGTCGGGGTTTTTCTGGACCCGAGTTGGGGCCAGGAAGGGTGGAGGGCATTAAATCAAACCTAGCACCAAATTGGCTCTCCACTATATATTTACCATCCACAAACCCTGATCAAATTCCTGAGATCGAGTCCTGTGCTATGCGTAAATGCCAGATGGTTGTGGCATCATCTGTCATCAGCAGTGATCAAGTAGGCCGAATAGTAACTATTACAGTGATCTCCGCTAGAAATGAAACCTCTTGGCGATGGTAGAACGATAGAATCCGTTTGATATCTCTCAGCACTAAGTCTCTTGTACTCGGCAAAGCTAAAAAGAAGCTACTGTCCTGAATCATTACACAGAAGGGAGCAAATAACAAGGTTTCTAATTGAAATGCTTGATAATGACACAACCTAATCCCTCGACAGAACATTGACCAGATTAGTCCACAGATGCCTTCGAGGCAGAATCACACCCATATCAACTGAAACGTGCAGAATGTCAAATCATACAAGATCGGCTCCAAAATGATTTGGCATTTGTGCAATTCTGCCACAGACCCATTTCTATTTTGATGAGAGAAATGAACGGCTGGTTCATCAAACCTTTTTGCCCGTTTTCATCTGAAATGGTTTAACCCTGTGTTTTTTTCAGAACAAATTTAATACGGTAGAAATAAAAAATCAACGTAAAGCCTAACTAGTTGGAATTGCTTCCCTTCCTGTTCCCGTGCTATTTTTCCAGCATCTCTTCCAAAAGGAATAATTCAACCAGCGTGCAATGGTACTATGTCCAAAGCAGCCCATTCTTCATCTATTTAGCATAGACACAGAATGTTCTGCTAATGGACTGCGAAGGGTGAGCTGCATCCCTGTCCTGTTCACAAACAAAAGCTTTTTTTTTTAATCATGGGTTTCCTGTATTTGGGATGCAGGAGCACTATTTTAATTTCATATTGACTTCTTTTAATCTGGGCACCAGGACTAATTGTTGCACCATTGCTGCTGAACTCCTAACCAACTGTTGGGAGGTCAACTCAGCGCAAAACAAAATGCCTATCTTGGTCTGTATATTTATGGCCATTGTTATAATACACAGCTTGCATTTTACCCTTTGAACTATCAAGAGTCCATAAGCCTAATTTCTTTGTACTTGAACCAGAATCTCAAGGACTTTAATACACTCATTGGATTATTTCTGTTTTTAATACTGTTCATTTTGGAAAAATTACAATGTCCACGAATTGCCAAAAACATTCACAAAGCAAGAGAACAGTAGGTGGTGGGGAATTACTATTTAACGTCCAGCAGTTGGAGTCGGTTACAAAGGCTTCAAAGTCTCTTTAAAAGTCATTTCTTTTCTGTCAGTTTTAAACTTTGCTGGATATTTTGTAAAGTTTCCCTTTGCGAAAGCATCTTGATTTTCCGATCTAATGAGTCGAATGGGGGAGGGGTGCAAGGTAGAGACTGATGACTTTGCTGGTAGAATTCGATGCAAAATGTCTCTTTCCACGCTGCTTTTAAGCTGCCTTTTTATATATTTTTTAAAAAAATATATAAAGCATTGGATGTTGCATTTTTCTAACGTATGGATGCAAAATTTGTGTTTCTTTTCAAAATTCGGTACGGGCAAAAAAATAAAGCATAGGAAACTTATCTCGTAAGAGAATGACGAACACACAAAGAGCAAACTGACAGCAGAGGGGGTGGACCAAAAAAAAAAAAGGCCAAAGGTTTCCAAAAGGAACGAGACAAACTCCAGGTCACCTAAAATAATTCAGGGTTATGAGGTAATGCCCATTGAAGGAATCTCAATGGGGATTTGGATGGGTAGCTCGGTCTTCTGATTTACTCCCACCTGAAATTATTACTTTAAGTAGCAATTCAGAAGATGCATTTCTCTTTTATGATATTGTTTTATAATACATTGTAAAAACAAATCTATCTGGATTTAGCAACCTAATGAATTTGGTTGGCATTGTATGAAACATAAAATCCGAATATAGTTAAGCTTCCTTTTCTAATTTCCATGTGTCTTTTTCCCTCCTACATGGTAGTTTTATTGCAGTACTCTGCTGAAAGTACACCAGCTTCAACCATTCTAATAAAGAATTCACTGGTCCTATTTGCTTAATGGAACATATGTAATTTACTTCTGTAAATTAATGTGTCTGAAGTAGTTTATTATTGAAAGGTTGAAAAGGTTTATGTAGGTGCAGTTGTATGAAAAGCTAATTAAAGATGTGCTGGGCCCTGTTTACTCATTTATTCTCAACGGTTTATTATTAACCTTGAAGATTATTCTTCGGAACTGCAGCCGATTTGAAGATGTGTTGTCAAAAATGTGACCTATGAAAGATAGTGAACAGTTGAGTAATTTTAGTGCTGATTCAGAAGTCGAGTAATATTTAAAGCCCAAGAAGAATTGTCTGTTTTGCCTGGGGAAAATGGTTTCCAAGCCTTTTATATGTGAACCTGCGGCTTGTTACCTTTTGTATTTGAGTGGTTCTGTCAGTTGGAAGAATTTTAACACTATGTTTTTTGGTGAATTTTGTGTAGAATGCAATCCTTGTGGACTTTCAGAATACGACATATGACTTGTATATAAATCGTAAGATTCCTAACAGCCAATGTCTGCCATTTTAGCTTCACTGTTCGACTTGGGACTAGGTTACAATCGTAAAAGCTTTATAATTCTATGCTAATGGTGCCCTTTCTGTGGTATTTTAACTGCCATAAAAGGAGGTGAACACATATTTTCAACAAGAAGGAAACATCTAATGGAAAATCTGAAGCAGACTGCGTACTGGTGTATGGTTTGTCATAGAAATGGTATTTTTTTTGTCTTTAACTACTGGATAGGTAATGTTGTACGGGCTCATTCATCGGTGAAATGTAACACTATTTCTATGGGTTTCCACAATGTCAAATGCAATAACAAATTACACCAGGATGGAGGTTTTCCAGGCATTATGCAAGTTGTACACGTTGAACTAAAAAGTAGGTCTTTTTGCCTGGCAGTATAAAGCACTTTTGTTGAGCTGTCAATGTACGCTAACTTTACATATGTTTAGGCTGACACTCCAGTGCAGTGCTGGGGGATTGCTGCATTTTCACAAGTACCATCCTTTGGATGAGACATTAAACAGCATTCCAACCTGTTAAACACACCCTTGGGCTATTTGAAAGAAAAGTTTCTTCCAGTGCACTAGCCAATCTTTCCCCAGATAAAATTGATCATTCACTTCATGGCTGTTCTTGAGACATTGCTTTGCACAAATTGGCTGCCATGTTCACCTACAAATAGCCACTACGCTTTACAGAATCTTTAAGGAGCTTGAGATGTTCTGGATACTAGTTTTCTGTGGTGTAGAAGTTTGAAGTTATTTGTTGCGTCGAGACCGATAGATTGTACGATTTTTGCAATCCGTCGGGCTGGGATGTCTACCAGGCTGAGGTCACGATTGGAGGGTGATTCGACTTCATAGCGAAGTTGGTGCTGACTGGCTCGACTCCCACACTTGTCACAGCGCTGTGTCCCACGTGTAGAAGGACATGAGCAGGCAGGCAGGGCAGCTAAAGCAAGAGGAATGCCAGTTAGAATGAATGAGTTGGGGAGGGGAATCTCTGGAGGAGAATTGGCTAGAGGGGAGAAATTCCTTACTGACTGAGAGACAATGGGTGGATTAAGGGGGCAGTACAGCCAGTGAAAGCTGGTTGAGTTGAAATGTAAGGTTGCTAAGAAAAAAAAACTACAGACCTCACCACTGGTAAAAGAGGTATGTCATAGTATATTGGAAAAGGAACTGCAGGTGTTACCAGAAATCTAATGGTTTGTTTTAGATTTGTTTTGAGCTGATGTATTTTAAAATTTATTGGAATCCTCCCTATCTGTGTTGAGGAATTCGAAACAAGAATTCTACAATAAATATAAAATGCTTTAATCGCACCCGCAGTATTTGAGTGATCTTGAATGAGTGTCTTTTACATCACTTAATGTCGAGGTACATCCTAATACTAATGTGAGCCTGGGGTATCTGCATTGCATGTCTTAAACAGCAGCTACATTTTTATTAATATGGTGGTGAGAAATTTTGAACACAGCTGTACTTTTCACAGACTTTAATTTTTGCATATTTGAACTTGTACCAATAACTAGCTCTTTAAAAGGATTCCTATGAAAATAGTAAATATTCTGAAATTCTAATCAACAGCTCACTCGGTTGCAAGCAAAATGGCCTAAATATGGGGCTTTACCGTGTGTACTACTGTATAGTTTATCGGTAATTTTTTTTATTAATTGTATATTAATTCAATATGTAACTGCAATCCTAATAAAGCCCGTGAAGTGCTTTTAGGGCATCCTCCTGAAACGAGCTATACCAAATGCAAGGATTATTATATAATGGAATTATCATCTGCTTTAGGTGGATGCAGTGTACTAGAAGTGTGTGAGATCAAATTGATGTGTGAATGGCTGAAACATTTGTGTCTCACACAGCTTCTCATACAGCTGTTGAATAGGCTGGATTACATTTTAAATAGGGTACAACAGAAAATATAGCACCGCTAAAAGGTGCCTCTGTCATTAGTACATTTACAAGACGTGTTATTTGAATGTTCTGGAAAAACACTGCAGAAATAGCTTGTTTCTTAATTTGCAATATTGTATTTGAATTAGACTAAATTATTTTTGTAGGAAGATGGTGCAATCCACCGAGTTAATTTGTGAAAGGTTTATTCTGTGTGTTGGCACTGACCGATACTCGGAAAACTGCTCTCTAATAATATTTTTCACAAATTGTTTTGCTTGACTGACTTCTCTTTGACTTGAAAGATGCCTTTATATTCTGCAGGTTTGTCAATCAGTCAGTGAAGTGTTCAGAACTGATTGTAGTTTTGCGTGTGTGACTCGGAATTTCGAGTTTGTCACCCGATATTTTGTTAGCTGTGTACTGATTTGTGTTTTTTTCCTTCTCTTCCCCTCCTTTTACTAGGATCGAGGAGCAGCAACATTTTTTGTCAATGAACAACCGGAAGGACAACATGGAGATCACCTCTCACTACCGCCACTTACTGCGGGAGTTGAACGAACAGAGGCAACATGGCATTCTTTGTGACGTCTGCATCATAGTGGAGGGGAAGATCTTTAAAGCGCACAAAAATGTTCTGCTTGGCAGCAGCCGCTACTTTAAGACTTTGTACTGCCAGGTACAGAAGATGTCCTCAGACCAGGCCACTGTGACTCACTTGGACATAGTCACAGCACAAGGTTTCAAAGTCATCATAGATTTTATGTATTCAGCACATCTTGCACTAAGCAGCAAGAACGTCATCGAGGTCATGTCAGCTGCGAGCTACTTGCAGATGACAGACATCGTTCAGGCTTGTCACAGTTTTATCAAGGCAGCTTTGGACATCAGCATAAAGACTGAGTCAACAGATGATATTGTGGAATTTGATATGGGAGCTCCTTCAAGCAGCAGCAATGATGTGATGGCTCCAGTGGCAGTGGGCAGGAGTAGCTCCCCCTGGTTGGAAAGACGACGAACAAGCCCAGCAAACTCCTCCGGAGACTCTGCCATTGCAAGTTGTCATGACGGCGGAAGCAGCTACAGCAAAGAGGAGCACGAGCAGAAAACTGACAGCCACGACGATATCTCATCGCAGTCCCTCTGGTCGAGCGATATCGGTTACAGTTCCTTTAGAATCAAAGAGGAGCAAATCTCCCCTTCCCATTATGGAGGTGCTGAACTGAGAGAGTCTCCCCTCAGCAAGAACATTTCTTCCTCACAGAACGCTTTTTCCGAACAGGCCCCCAGTGAGGTGTGGCAGCTCCCTGGCCGGAAAAAGAACCGTAAAAATAAACAAACTGTGCGTCATATTACACAGCATGTTGAAGAAGACAGCAGAGCTAACTCTCCAATGCCCTCGATCCTATCTGTTACCGGGTGGCCATACAACAGCCGTGATGAGACATGTAAGCAAGAGATTTTAACTCCTGATCTGATTGTGTTGTCTGTGACCCGTGTGTGAAGTAATGTTTTGAATTTATGGCGATGGGCTCTTTTGACAATTATCTTCATATAAGCGCACATCATATGAATGGTTCTGTAATTTTAAGGGTAGGGTGAAGTGCTCATTTCACAACTAGTAAGGGATTTACAAAACCAATGATGGAATGCGAGATTACTGGATTTCTGGAAAAGCTGTTATGATCTCTTCCATCAACAGTCCCTACCAAGTTAAATGTACAATTCCATGTTCTGTCCTGCATTTGAACCATAACAGCACTTTTACTATCCCTTTAGAGCTACCCTTTCGAAGTTGGATTGAGAAGATAGTCTGCACTGAGTGTTTCTACCTGACTGCAACCTGCACAAATGTATGGTAGCACATTTAAGAACCCATCACTTACCACAACAGATTTGGAGTGTGAAGGAATCATCTGGGTTAGAAGTGTGGAAGATCGACTAGTGAATTGGTTTTCAAAGGAGACCCGAGGGGGAATGATAAAGGGTATCATTTTGTCCTCAAAGTTGGTTTAATCAGAACACACTGTGAAAACCGTTTTTGAACTCATTCATAAATCATTCATAATATTTCTCCTTCGGGTTTTCAGTCTCCCATGACCATGTGTTTACAGAAGGCACAGTGAGATTCCTACATTCAACACACTCTCCCAGAAAATAATCGCTAAACTTTGCAGTATATTCAGCGAACCACTTTGAAACACCTTCCGGACTTGAAAGAGCAGTATCAAATTTAGGATTCTATCATTATAAGTAAAATCCTGTTCGGCAACTGGGTGTTGTTTGATATATGACTAATAAGCACATCGGATTTTTTTTTAGTAAAAATTGTACATTTTAGATTCAGGGTATAACTGGCTGTTAATTTAATGAAGATTGCCTTTACCTTTCTTAAGAAAACTCCACATCAACAAGCAAAGCCACATGCCATCCCAAATGGAAGCACCATCAGATCTTTGATTGCTTTAGGCCTTGTGATATTTAACTAGCATCAATGTCAATCTGATCAAATATGCACTCAACAAAACGATTTAAAGGGATTGCCTCTCCCCCCCCCCCCCACACACACACATTTATAAATGTAATGGTTCAGTCATTGATTTGTATCACTTGAGGGTTAGAAAATTAATATTTAGCTCTTGTGTATCTGAAGAATTATTTGATCCATTACTGTGCTATTTTCTTCCTTGCACCTCCTTCGAATAGACCAACAGTTGCATAAAATATTAAATTTAAGGAGTCTTAATATGCAGCAAGCTTGAAATTGTTCGTAGTTGTGAATACATTGACTGCTCAGCAGATTTACATTCTTAATACTTGGAATACTGTTGGTATATTGTGTTTGTTAGCTTGTCTCCTAGTTTTGATACTTAGAAGGCTTAGTTAGTATTAAGCATTCAGTTTTGAAAAGTACATTAAAACTGGTACACGGGGGAGTAAAGATCGGTGTCTGTCAATTTGGTAATGTTAAAAAAAATTCTCCCATTCTGCATGAAGGTCAAATTACGGTTGTCCAGTAATTCTACCTTGTGGCTATTTTGCACTTTGGGGCCCAGGCGACTAGTTTCAGCAGTCTATGAGACCTGAGTTGGAGGTAGTAGTGGGGTCAAAGAACATCAAAGGGAAACCTTATTTTTCCTCACTTGCAAGTTACATTTGCACACTTTCCAGCAAGAGTCACTTGATCATGATTGAGAGGTTGGAATCGTGTCTGCCAAACATTGCCTTCTGGCGACAAGAAAAAATTGACAGTTGCTGGTCCCAAGAATGCAAAACAAATTAAGATGATTTATGTCCATAAAACAGCCAAATTAAAACTCTTCTGTGTGCAGTCATGTTCTTTCCCACCCCCACCCCCCCCCATTTTGTTTTTGTGGTAGGAGGATGCAGGCTAGAAAGGGAGTTGGAAGGAAGTTTTGAGATGATTGCCTTTAAAGTGAAGGGAATCAAATTAAAATGATACAACACAAAGATGAATGTTAATTGAGTTTAAAGCAAAGAAGAAAAACTAACTAGGACAGACATGACAGATGATTTTTCAGTCGGAATTATGGTTAATACAATTTGTGTGCTGTGTCACGTTGGACTGATTGTCAGAGATCGTGGTGGATTTGGAGTACTTTGCGTTGACATTGCAAACAGTTGCTCTATTTCTTCCAAGTAAAAAAAACTTGCTAGGTTCTTTCCCTTTTTTAAAAAAATTTACAGCAACAAATTATATTTATATAGCGCCTTTTATGTGAAGAGGCCGCTGGTAGCTGAGGGTTTGCACCTGAGCTGGAGGTTGGATTCAGGAGGGGTGAGAGCCAAGAGTGTTTTGCCGAATCTGTTTGTACTTCATCTACAGTTGTTTACAGCCTTTCTTCCCCCCAGTTCATGTTCTACAAATATTGTTAAATATTTTATGAAGACTCAAATCTAGAAACTCTTTGTGTGGTACTGTAGATTTGCATTTCTTTGCTAATGCTATTTATATGATTTTAAAGTTTTTACATATATATATATCAGCAGTTGATGCACGTGATGAAAAGCTCATAATCCTGTGAGTTGCATAGAGAAACTATATATACTACCTTTTGAATTCTGTAGCAAGAACTAAATCATCTTATTCCACATTCCATTGGCTTAGCAAGCACCCTGATTTTTTTTTAATGTTGGTAATACACAGGTTGGCAAGTTTTGTGTAAATTGTCTCGCCTGTGCATTTCAGTGTATGATTATCTCTTATTTTTAAGTTGCTTTACCTTAGTGAGTTTAGCAAAGAACATTACTTTTGTTTTTCGTTACCAATATTCCATTACCTTCCCTCTCATCTATTAAAGCAGTTGCTTTCCCTACTAACATACCATTTTTGTTAATCTGCATTAACTCACATGGATTACTCTGAGCCCTGCAATCCCCTTTTTTCCCCTCTGATTTACTCACTGCTTAGAAAATGGCACTTGGCTTGTCAGCCCTAAGTGACTTTTTAACGTAAACATTCCTCTTCCTTCCCCAACATTTATTAATTTCCTTTCCAACTCCCACATAATGTGTTATAATTGTCTTCAGATATATTAAGTCAACTCAGCCTTTTTGTGTTTAATACCACCTCTCTTCTGTCCTCAGAATTTTTTTTAAACTAGTTTTGTTCTAAGCTTGGATGTGTTTCACCCCTTTGAAATTGTACCTCCCTGTCCCCTGAATTATTAGCTTATCTTTTCTACTTTGAAATCCCCAGAGAATATATTTCTAAACCTCTGCATTATCGTTTTACAGTGTAAAGTTTACATATATGTCGAGAAGACATGGAAAGCGCTATATGAAATGCAAGGATTATTATATTATTACATATGCCCTGTTTAAGCACACAAGGTCCTTGCGAAGTTTAAGCATCATTTTATTTCATCATTTGGGAAACTTTAGCAAATTATACCCTTTTTTTTCCCTCTAGATTTAGCCTGGTGGTTCAGTATAACCATTATGATTTCTATATATGTCTCAAGTTAGTAAGCTAGATATAGATCACTTCATGTTTCTAGGCTTATATCTTGAACGCAACCACAGAGTTTCATTCTGTCCCCTTTAAAATATTTGCAAGGTATTCATTAAAATTGAAAATTTCTCTTTGAATGGGAAGCCAACCTTCTGCCCTGTTTATTATTGCTCGAATGGCTGCATAGTTGGTCTGTTCCTGCGCGAGTCTTTTAAAAACATTTCTGAAAAGTGCAAAACGATTGAAACGGTACGACCTGGAAAGTTCGGTGGGAGTTTAGACCATTGGATTGAAGGTCTCTTTGGTTAGCCAGGCCAGGGGAGAATGCCAAAGTATGCCTAGAAGGGGTGGTACGATCACTTCAAAAGCTGTTTTGAAAACTGCCCCCAAAAGTGGCCCCTAACTTCAAAGTAATTGAGAGAGTTGTAGCTGGGATGGTCCCCATTCATGTCGAACCGGTTACCAGAAGAGAACTCGCGTGCCCTGCTGTGCTGAAGGTCCTTAGGGCCGCTGGTCTCAATGAAAAACAACTGCTTTGACATCTTTGAATGCAGGAGCTTGATATCTTGTTGGTCCTTACCTAACATAGCACTACAAAACCGTACCCTATTCTAAGACAATTAGTGCTGTGAAAATTGAAGAAGCATGGGGGGAGAAAAGGATGAGTTGCCAAAACCTGTGACAGTTACTTGCATTTATTTACGTAGGTCCCTCTGTACTGGATAGTTTTGTAGTCGATCCATTTGTACTATAGTAATAACTAATGTTGACATGACGCCTGAAATTGACGTGATGGTTATTGATATTATTTTAGTCGCACTTCTACCAGGGAAAGTGAATTCTGAAAGCCCCCTGAGCAATCTTTTAAGTTTCCAATTATGAAATTTGGTTTAAAATTCTTTCCTCATGAAAACTTCCTCATACATAAGTGCATCCTTCTATCTAGGGAAACAAAGCATAAATCACAATTCACGATGGCCACATTTTTCTCCAAACCCTTTTTGGCCCAAGAATCATTTTTGTTTTTCGTTCCTTTCCTGTGTTTTGTAGGATCAGCTATTTTATTGCTGTGTTAACCCCCCCCCCCCCCACCCTCTCCCTCCCTCCCCCATGTTCATGACCCCAACCCAACTCCCACTGTTTAATTAAAATTTTCATTTATCTTTGTCAGTTGTAAACAGAGTTTTAAGATTAGTGGTAGAGAAAGTGAATATGAATATACGCTGATCGACAAAACAATTAGAACCCACACGCAACTGAGAAAATAATTAGAACCCTATGCACCTTGTTTCCAGGCAGAGAATAAATGAAAGAAATAAAATGTTATGGTCAAGGTTAGCAGTTTTGTTAGTGGATGGAAAGTTGCAGTAACCCATTGTGTAGGATAGGACTTGGTTGATGGCGGGTCCCTCCCCTTTGAGTAAAACAATACAAATTTACTTTAATATTACGCCTTTCAGGTCAGGAGGGCGTCCCAAGACACTTAAGAGTCCTGGCTTCACACCCAAACTGGGGATGGGAGCCAAGGGGCTGGAGGGGAAAGGTGACCGAAAGTGCAGTCAAAAGAATCGCACAATTGTTTGAAGTATATCATGTTTACTTTGTGCCTTTGTCCCATTTCTGAATTCTGTTTGGCACTAATTTATTTATATATATATAATATATATATTTTTTTAAAAAGCCACAAGTGTTTGTCATACACAAGTGACTCATTCAATGGCCTCCATTTCCTTTGGGTAGAGACGTCCTGGAAGTTTTCATTACTGTACTTTAGAAAGAGTGGCTGTAAATGGACTGACTTGGTCAGCAAGCTGTTTCCCCGAGACTTCTACCTATATGTTGTTCCTGATTTTTAACGACTGCTCCTCCTTACACAATGGCAGGAATGAGGGATTGGATAAAGGTCACACACGCCCCCCAAAATTTGCTTTCATCCTTGAGGATCTGCTTGGACATTTTTGGTTGAATTATGTTGCATTGTCTAACTTTCTGAAGTGCTTACTGTCAAAAGCAAACATGAAATGCCAAATGTTAATTGTGTGCAATTTTCGATTCATGTACCCAGTCTCAAACCTTGGAAATGTTAATGGGGAGCAATCAAATCTATTAATCCGGTTGGGGTAACTAATGTTGTGGTTCTAAGCAGCCCTAATGTAAATGAACACAATTCTGATTTTCAGACACCTGCCTTTTTAATTGATTTTTTAACCTCCCATCGCATGTTCTTCTCCCCCTTCTTTCCCATGCCCCTTTACAAAAGCATCGCTTACCCAGGGTAAATTCAGTTATTTTTGGCCCATTTGACAACAGATCTAAGTTTGTGTTGCTCCCACGGGTATTTTCTGCTATTACGTTCATGCCTGAATATCTCAAGCTGCTGAAGCATCGATGGGGCTGGTGAGGTCTCAAATTCATGCCCAAATAGGGCAAGAACAATATCAGGACTGAGCATATTTTCTTCTTCATGCACTTGGCCCATGTATAGAAAGGCAGGGGGAACAGGGTAAAGGACAATTTTATTTTTATCATGATCCCTCGGAGCCTGCACTTGGGGTTTAGCTCTACATTCTCCCTCTGTTGTACTGTGACCGTCCAACATGTTTGAAGGCTGGTTTGCTAGTGGTGACCAGGATTTGTTAAAAGATTTCAGCATTTTGAACTGCCCAGAATTGGGAGGTGACCAGCTTTAAATATTCTTGATTGCTGAACAGGATGTGACTATACTGATGTAGGTTTGCCTCATAACCTGAGAGTAGAGCTTTTGGTTTTGCTATCCAGATAATATACCAAGAAACTTGATGAAGTTTGAAGAGGAGAAATCATTAGCTCTGGACTCTCTAAAGAACATGCTTAGAAGATCTGAAACTTCACTGAGTGAAATCTACTTCCCCGGGTTCATTCATTGCACAGTCCATAGTTTTCAACCTTGATAAGTAGAGTGGAGGAATTCTCTCCTTTACGTTGAAATTTCAAGTTGTACTGCTTATAAAGTTCCTTCTCTACATGTCGTGTGGAGAAAGGTTTAGACCAATGGTGGCCAACCTTTATGTTCAGCCCTCAAAATAAATTGGTTTGATTGAATATTTCTTGATGTATGCCATAAATGCCAGAAACATTCAATCAAGGAAAGAAAAACTGGAAAATCGACTACTGATGCAACATGGACTTGCCTAGATTCGTGCAAATGTTCGGGTGGGGGGTGGGTGGGGAGAGACTGATTCTTGATGGCCCTGTGGGTCACTGGTTTAGCCCAAGGTTGTGCAACAGCCCATGTCACATAAGAACTGCTGACTGTTCCAGGGATGCCTCATATGAACATTTACGGCCGAAAGAAGACCAAGGTCCATCTAGTTTGCCTTCCACCATCCTGGCAGTGGCATGACATACCCGTCTGCTGTTTTTGTTTTCACAGTGAATCATACAAATGTGGGAAACTTCCCATATGTGTAAATAGGCCTGTGCAAGAATACTTGTTCCTGTTTGGATGTATTGGGACATCCATTGCAAAGAGACTTCAATTGCATTTGATGGAAATCTATTCTCTGCAGGGAGGGGAGCTTAAAACAAAAGAGCTGGGGTTCAGACAATACAAGTGTAGAAGTTAAAACCTCTGATTCTAGTTTCCAGCATTAATTGTGTTCACAGTTATCGCTACAGTGAAAAGTTTCGAACTTTCTGAGTGCTTTAAACCCCTAAAAGGGGAAATGGAAAATTCTGGTTTTGAAACCAGTTTTTAAACCTTGTGACATAAATAACTATATTATGTCTTAACTATGTTTGGAGCTCAGAAGGATCAAGGTAACTTGGTAGCGGGTGAGATTAATATTTTGAATTTGAATATTGTTCTTAAGTACAGCCTATTTGTTGGTATAAGTCTAGCCCTGAAATGCTGTCTTTCGTATGAATAAAGTTATCATCTTGAACAGCTGGTATCAGGCTGACAGTTGGGATATCTTTGAACCTTAAGAGTATTGTAATTTTCAATTCTAGTTTAAATGTCGTTAGCATAAACAGCAAATTAGACATCAGTGTGCGTATTTAGATTCTAGGCTGCCCTGTACATTTGAACTCCTGGCTGCATAATTAATAACAAACTTGTAATTCAGATTTTATGAATTGCAACAAATCCTGCGCACGCCAATTTGATAACTCAGTTGTACGTAGCTCTCCGTGCAATTCTTACTTATGCTGAAAGAAATCTTTTGGTGTATTACAATTCAGAGTAAGTAAGTAAGGTTTGGAGAATTTGTATGAGAAGCTTTTCAGTCGTCTAGTAAACCCACATGAACTTTCTTGAATTTTCAGTGTAACTTTTTATCTCAACTACTTGTAGTTCAGGAATGAATGACGTGCCGTGATAGGTAAAGTCTTTTTACATGTGTTTGAACTTGTTATTGCATTGCCTTCTCTTTGGAAGAGGAATGAAGTTTGAGTGACTAATTTAGCAACAGAAGTGTAGAAGCTTGAACATAATCAGAAAAGCTAAATATTTTTGAGTACGAAAGGAACGAAGGGAGACTTTTAAAAAGCCATTTGAATTGGCCTGTCTTGATTTGCGGATGACTTGGAATTGATTGTGGAGTCTGATTTGTGGAAGGCACTGGGGTTGAGGGTGGAGGGTTGGCGGGAGATTAATTCTTGGAATAATGAGGAGATAAACTCCAGCAAGAAAAATATACGCATCTTGTGTATGGTTCAATTTACTGTTCTACACAAAGTTTAGTGAGGGTCTGTTTTTTTAATAAACTGTTCAATAATTACTTTCCACCATTTGATATTCTTCTGATTGGCCTCTGGGTCATTATTGGCCGCTGATGGTTGTCGCTTTTCCTTTCTGTGCTCAGTCGCCGTGAATACAGAAGAGCTGATGTTGATCGTGCTAGATTCAGAACCTGGAATCATCACGTTATAATGAGGCTCCACTGTAGAGATGTCCTGAATTATTCAAAGTTGTTGTACTTTAAGGGCATTTGTATTTTTTTGGTAGCCCTGAAATAAGAGTTTATTAGTGCATCCCCAATTGGTAGATTTTCAGACATGGTAGATTTACCTTAAAATTTGGTACCACTCTATGAGCAGCATATGCTTTGATGCCAAAAATTGGGGCTTTTTTTTGCTATATGTATTAAGTGCTGATGGGTGTATTATGGTAAGTTAAGTATGATGGCTTTATCTACTGGAGAAACTCAAAACCTAATTTATGAAGCTTTATAGCTTTGAGGCTTTTTGACTGTTCCGTGGCAAAATGCAATTTGTATATTGTTTTTCGAGCAAAACGTGCGTCTTTTTGCAGTGGAGTCCTGTAGCTCAGTGGTTAGAGCACTCGCTTTGCAAGTGAGAGACCTGAGTTCAATCCCACGCAGAGGGCAAAACCTTGGGCAAGTTTCCTTACTCCACACAGGGCCTAATAATAATCCCTCCAAAACCCCCCAAAAATAATAAATGGGTCATTTTCAATCTACGACTGTTTGTGGGACATTGCTGTGCGCAATTGGCTGCCGTGTTCGCCCACAAATATACAGTCAATTCACTTTACAGTGTGTTCTGTGAAGCGCTTTGGGACGTCCTCCCGACGTGAAAAGCGCTACATCAAATGTAAGGATTATTATTATTATTATCTTGGTAATAACAGGTAAGGTTATTCCTTTAACTTTTAACAGTATTGCAGAGCTGTTGATATGAGCAATAATCGTACATGTTAACTTGAAATTAATTAATTTAGCCCAAGTCCCATCGATTTTAAAAGGCAGACTCGTGTCATTTTATTAACTGTCACATATCTCTCCTTAGGTGCAGATGTCATTGAACCCAGCAGCTCAGATAGTCGAGGCGACAGAGCAGATTTCTGTCAGAATCCAGAGGAGCCCCTGGCTGGTGAAGAGTCCAGTTTTCTCTCTCAGCCTGTCACCTCAATAAAAGAAGAACAGCAGGCATCGACAGTGGCCAGTCTGAGAGCTGCCCTTCTCAGCAAACATGGCCTCATATCTGTCAAACATGATCCACAAGGAGGAGAAGATAATCCTATTATTTTTGAGTACTTGCCCCAAGGTACACATTGTATTTTTAAGGATTTTAACCGTAAGTCCACCTATTTCATTTACCATACCGTATCCAAAAATGTATTTTTAAATGATCTGTGTGTGTGTGTGTGTGTGTGCAGATTGTATGTAAGAATTTGCTTTACGTTTTGATGGGGAAAAGTCTTGTAATGGATGGTTGCTGCTTTAGTGTCTTGATAGAGTGCCACTCCTAGTTGAAGTAATTAATAACTGACTAGTTTTTAGCCTGAGAGATAAAGCAGAGGGGAGTGTATGCCAGATGTTGCTCAGCTGATAAGATGCTTGTTAAACCAACAGACCCTCTGAATCTCTCTATATTAATCCTGCTGAATGGACGGCTGTGATGCTTTTCTTTGTCGATGGTTGATTACAATTTGGGTTCTCTTGTAGTACCCTGATCCTATTTAATAAGCAACTTTCATGTAAAGTTTTCGCCCCTACCCCATGTACATGCAATGTTGCATCGCCTCTCACCTAGTAATTCCTTTGTAATTTAATCAGATTGATTCGGCCACCACAGACCTTATTTCACTCTTTCCCCCAAAGCTATACATGAATGCGTAATGTCCCACGTCTTACCGGCTGTCAGTAACACGATTTTCCATGCCTTACAGCAACATTTTGTACCTACTTTATATGCTGTTTGTAAGCATTTCTATATGGGTAGCTTGTCAGTGCAACATATGTTAATATTGTAGAATTTGAGAACTCTTCAGTAACATCCTTTTGATTTATAGTAGTCAGTTGGCTTGTCCTTAACAGTGCTAAGATGAAATGGATGTAGTAAAACTACTACATTAGTTTTACAGCAGCATCTCATTGCTAATTTGTGTTGCAGTATAGTCAAAAAATGTTCGGCTAACAACATTATATATATATTGTTAAACTCAGTTTTGGTAAATCAGCCAGGTATTTTATGTTGCTGGTAGTACAAGCATTGAAATTCAGGTTGTATTTAAGTGAAATTGCTGACTTTTAATAATGCGAACTATAAAACTTGCATGACTTCCAGCCCTGTTTTTAAATTGTAGTCTTTATCGTATATTTGGATGTTTAAACTTATTCTAATGTGTAGTATGTGACAGATAAAAGAAAAAGAGCTTCAGAAAATCTGTCATAAAATATTTGTCTTGCATTTGATATAGTGCCTTATTAATGTTGTTAATCCCTCTAGAGTTTCACAGAATATACCGTAAAGTGAGTGGATTGACTGTATATTTATTGTGTGGGCGTCATGTTCTTGGTGTATACAGTTCCTGCTGAGTGACTAGGTTGGAGGATTGGGTGAAAAGAAAAACCTATATAATGGTTACACCCAGTGTGTACATTCCTCCCAGATGAATACTTTTATGTGATTGTGACAAAACAAATATTTATCTTCCAGCTAGATCACAAATCTTGCCTTCTTTATCGCCAAAAGCTATCGCGTCTGACAGTAATAATAGTGGTGTAGTCCTTTTAGCCGTGTGCACTTAAAATTCCCCCTTTTCAGGCCCCCACTGCCATGCTTCCTCTTTGAGCTGGAGGATGTGATGAAATGGGCATGTCGTTTACTTCTCCATGAGAGCTGTCACTGCTCCGAGCTCACCATAGGAAAACGGAAGGACTGGTGGGAGAGTGGGCGTTCTAGCTGTTTGCTGCCCTGCTGCCCACTCGTTCCTGTTCCTCTGTGTGTGGAACCTCAACCAGTGAATACGCGTATAATTTTCAGCCGACGGGGAAGACAGAGGCAATTTTAAAAAGCCGGCGGGAAGGTTTTGCTAAAGCCAGTTTTGGGGCTTCCAAAAAGGTGAAACATCAGGCACAATTGTTTGAAAAGCTTGTTGTCGGATTATAGCGGAGATACTGCTGTGGGGCTGGACTGATCAGGATATTAACTTATTTCTGTCTCCTCCCTGCTCTGCCCTAAGGTGACATGGAGTTCCTGCTACTGTATTGTTCTCTATTTAACTGGTTGCATTTAAATAAAAATGGCAAACATCACTCAAACGGGGCAGTCTGAAGGAACCCATTAACCTACAGATTTGTTATATAAAATGTAAGGTCATCAAATATTGTGCAACTGGAACAAAGCTGCTACTTTTCAACGTCTTTTTACTGTCTCTTTTTTTTGTATGAAGTGGGTTATTCACTTGAAACAAATCTACCTTCAGGGGTTTTGTGGTTATTTTGCTGAAGTAGTTGCTGTATTCTGGTACTGTTCTACCTAAAGTAAATGTCTTCACTATTGTACCCCCTATGCAAATGGAGTAAAATGCAGTCGTGTTTCGGGGTCTTTTCCAGATCATTTTACTTTTCATCACAGATATAGTTCGAGGAGAGCTCCACATCACACCTTTGCTCGAAATAGATCTTGACTCACTTTAATGATTAACAGCAGCATTTTTATAAGCCCTCAAACTGTATAATTCCATTTAATGTTTACTGAAATAACATTTTTTTTCAGTGTATGTAAAAGAACAGACAAACAAAAGCCAGGTGGTTTACATGTGCTTCATAAGACCATATCGCTTGAGGTATTTGGCAAAGGCGAAATGATCACCACTGCTCTAGATTCGGTGCAACAGCTTTAGGAAGATCTAGTTCTCAATCTCTAACTGAATAACTGGCATCAAGGACCAGTAACTTGTTCAACAATCTGATTTTAATGGAGTAACACAAAGACTAACACCACTCTCGTGTGTTATGAGAATCCAATATTTGCATGTGTTTTGTGTAAAAGAAAATCAAATTTGAATTTAATTAAAAATAAGATTCACTGCTTGACTTGGCCAAAAAGATTTCCAGAAGAGGATGGGTGGTGGCTGCTGCTGACTTTGCATCAGTTGAATGTATTATAATACATTTTGGTGCATGCTTTCTTTGACCTGATGAGATCAAATATCCTGCCTCTTCAGACTGACTGGTTTGTGCAACTTTACTCTCATTCTTTCAATATATTACTAAAATATGTGCAAGTCATCTCCATGATTGAGTCTGAATACAAGTTCTTACCAAAGAAGAACTGAAGAATTGATGCAAGCGGCTTACAATTAATCAAATCAGCAGCGATAACTTCAACAATAATTCACATCTTTTGTTAAGGAACAAAATTGTTAATGTAGCAAGTTGAATACACTAAGTAAGCTTGTGCTCTTTAATAGGCATTTCAATGTTTTCATAACACCCCTGTGAACGGGTTAATACATTTTGCTCTTCTGAAGTCGTGACCAGCTCTAAATAAAACTCAAGAATTTCATTTCAAGCATGACTTCCCGCCCTCTCTCTCTCTCTCACTGGCAGAAAAGAAGTAACAAAACACTTTACCGCAGTGCATTTCTTTTCTGTCGCAAGCCAGCTGGTGCTAGTTTACGTGGGTGAGACTCGTTTCCTGTGTTCCTCAGGCCCTGGAAATAACTTGAATCATCCAGGAGGTACACATGAATTACAACCAAGAGAATTATCTCTGTTGGCTTCCCAATTTGCAACAAAGAGCCCTCCTAGGATATCACAAGGTGATGTTTCACCTGAAGAAATATCACATGAACCAGCTATGTCCTTATTACAGGTAAGAAGCCAAACCCATTCTTTGCACTATTATAGTTGCAAAGAAATATAAAAACAATGCTGTTAATTGGGAGGAGGAAACTAATTTATAGTCTTTGATGCTCAAGGACCATGTATTTTGGTATAAATTAGATTTGATCACTTCTGTTTGGATCCTGTGGAAAATCAGTAAATCTAAACTAGCATCATGTTCGATTTGCTTCAGCTTTTAGTGACTATGCATTGGTTTAGTTTTCACAAAATATAAACTATGGCCCATTTACCAATGCATGCTATTGTATAATTGCAGATCAAGGTAAATCGTTCAGAGGAAATCGTGCCAAAGGGGAAATCTCATGAAAATTCCAGTTCAGGTAAAATTGTTTCAATCATCAATTCTTTGATTTATTTTTTTTAAAAAAACGAAATCTTAATTTGTGCGTTTCCTTTTTCCAAGACCTTGAAGTCAGCATTGAGATGGATTTCTTAAAGGGTGAAGAACCAAAGATTGCGGCTGGAGACCGAAAACGTTCCAGTTTCTCCCCACTGCCACCCAAATGTTTGCGTCAAGGGCAGCTGCTAGCCTGTAGGTTCTGCAGCGTGGTGTTCAAGTCTCCCAAAAGACATCAGGAACATGAATATAGACACGCGTTGATGATGTTGCCTGTAGATGTGGACGACATAAAGGCAACCCTTACCAACACCAACCGCTGCTCGTTGTTTAGGCAAACACTGCGTTATCGCTGCTCGTGGTGTTCTGCCAGCTTCACTTTGAAGTCAAATGCAGAACGTCACGAGAAAACTGTCCATTACAAGTGCAAAAACCTGCATTGTTCTTTTTGCGCGAAATCTTTCCGTGACCGGACTGATCTGAACCGCCACGTAGCATCTGTACATTCCTGCGAGCGGGCTTTTATGTGTGGTAACTGTGGCAAGAATTTTGGCATTCAGAAAAACCTACTGAATCACATGAAAGTTTGTTACCAGAGTAATTTAACCCAAGTCGGGTTTGAGCTATCTGACCATCTTGCAGATGGTGATGCCCTGAAAGGTAACGGACAGTTTGAAACTCATGACGATGCATCAGTAATTGGTTCTGACCGGGAGCTTTCCATCTTACAACACAGTGACATCGAGTTGTCAGACGTTTAAATTGATTCTCTCCCCATCGTCCACGTATAGCTATTTAGACATCCTTGTTTTCTTTTTAGTCCTATGGATTGAGCAAACTAACAAAACACTTGGTTGAATCCAGACAATATATTTTTTTAAAAATTCTTGAGTATATAATCAGACTCTTCAGTTCAATCATTGAAGACAATGACAAATATTTAGCATAGCTCTGCACTTGTCTTATTAACGTTGCAGAGTAAAATTGCTTTTGAGATCACTACATACTATTTTTAGATTTTTTTGTACGTGTGTGTGTAAAAATTGGTCAGAAATTAAGAGAATTATTTCATATTAAATACCCAGAGCGACACAATTGAAGTTCTGCGTTTGTTGTCTCTTTGGAATGTTGTTGCATTAAAGAAACTGAATTCAGTTTATCCTTTTCTTTGTTTTTGTTCATATTACTTGTTTGATTATCCAGCTGCGTTACTATTTTGTTTGTTTAAGTATTTTAGATTTGTTAAGTTTGTGTGTTATGTGTTGAAGCAATTCTTAATAGTTACAATATAAGTAGCAGTTTTAAATGTTATATTTTAGCTGGGAGAAGCATGTATATTTCTAAAGATTATTTATTATGTGTATCTAGATTTCTAACTGTTTACAAATGAGAGATGTTACATTCGAATGCACTGCAAGTAGTGTGGTTTTAATATGCCATTGTTTTTCTGCCTTGACCAACATTCCTAGTGATTAACTTGACCAACTTTTACTTTTCTGTTGTGTTCGTGATTTTTATATGGTATGTTTTGTAGATGTGCATTGTTGAATGTTACATAGTTGATGCTGAACAAAATGCTGATATTCTGCTTTCTATTTTATACAGTACTGCAAAACATTTCCTTTAATTGTGAAACGCAAACCCTTTTGAAGATTTAATTTTGTACTTTGATGGTTTATTTTCCGACTTTCTCTTAAGCGGTACGAACTGGAGACATTTTAAAACCTAACTATTCACCTGATCTGTTCAAGGCCGAGAATAGTAATTGAATTGCACAGAACCACATAGCAAAAGAGAACTGTTTGTGTGAGTTTACATACACGGCATTGAATAAATATGCAAGCTGTTGTAAGTGATATTGGTGGATTCTGTTAATCATTTATTAAACATGAAAGCCCATTTTAAGAAATTGTAATAAACCTCATTTGGTTTCAGTATAATTCAGTTTTGTTTCCCCTCCTCCCCCAGTTTCCTGAGTTAATTAAATCTAGTTTCGTAAAATCAGTTTTACTCCTACTCTGAGCTTTCATCGGTTTTGCCCCCAGTTCTAAGTAAGCTTTCATTCATAAAGCGTCCTCTTCCCCCACACATCATTAGACCAACCAAGCAAATTATTCTGAAAATTGTCATCTGCATTTTTCTTTTTCTCTCCCCCCCACCCCTCGCCTCGCCCCACAGTGCACTTACATTAACGTTACAAGGTCTTGCCTCCTGTATTTTGTAGCACGGCCAACAGAATACTTTTCTGGGAGCACAGTATGTTCTTTTCAACCCTTCCCAACTTGTCATTGTGAATGAAAGGCTTGAAGTACAATCCTGTTCTGTTTCCGCTGTTGACTGATCAGTCTGTAGAAATCCTGCCCCGCCCCCCCCCCCCCCCCAGTATATGATTTATTCCAGCAAGCTTTGTTGGGAATTTATTTATGCCGCTGTAGTTCAAGCAAGACCATTGTTTGATTCAAGGAAGGTAAAAAGAAATGTTAATAGATTTTGCAGGTCTCTGCTATTGAGAGATAATATGCATGAGAAGAACAAACGTGCTTCGCCAGCGATAATTTTCACAGTTTTTAGAGGATTTATTAATGACTGCATTATTGAATTTATTCCAATTGTGTAACTGTTAAATGATCATGCAGGTATGAGGAACTATGGATTATGTAATATTTGGCTATTGGTAAATATTGCTGTGGTTTTATTATACATTAATTTTTAAAAAACAAGTCGGTAATTGTTGCCATATATCCACTTATGCCATATTTTGTGTTGACTGAAGATCAGTGGTAAAAAGCAACAGCCTTTTTTGGGTAAAGCCTTTCAGAATGTTGGTTTTCACCTTTGAGGTGAAATGGCGACAGAATGATATGACATAAGGAAATGGTACAAATTAATCCAGATTTGATTTTGGATTAAACAGTTTACACGTTTCAGAAATAAATGTGGATTAAATTAATCCCTTTATGATGCCTAGAAAACTTTGTCAGTCAGTAAGGAAGCTATTGCAACCCCCAAATGACCCATCGAGTAGCATAACTCGTTGGATTAATTACTGGAAAACATTTCTGCATATGTGAATCCTGTTTCTTTTTAAAAACAAGTTTAGTAAATGTAGTAGTCTCTGCAAAAGGTGTATTGCCACCTTATTTCATTGTCTATTTGATTAGAGTATTGGATTTTCCCAGATATCTGGTCTTTTCCTGACCATTTAATTTCAATTTATAAACCACCTTTAAAATAGCACCGTCAAAATTGTTAAAGTAACTGTTTGGTGTCATTGTGCAACAATTACTTGGAGTTTCAATGTTAAAGAGCTTGACACAACTGTTTTAATCGCCGGGTTAATGTTATGAAAGGCATAAGTGGGTTATTTCTGCATATAGTTCAACAGTGTGTGCTAGTGTTTAGCTGAGCCCAAATTTTAATTTGTATCTTTGATCCTCGTTGAACTAAAATTGGCCTCTAATTGGTGTGGTGAATGAGTGTTAGCTAATTAAATGTGGCAAGATTTTTTTTTTACACACCGCCACCTTTATAATAAACTAATGGGGAATGAAAGCAAAAGTATGAATCAGGTTTTTCACAACATAGATAAAATTCTCCAGGTAAAATACTACATGTTTAAATGGTATTTTTTTTTACATAGTCACTCCTGGCAACAGTTCTTTGAAAAGGGTGTCAATAGGATAAAATCTACAAATCCGATATGTATTGATTCTTTCATCCTAGAATATTTAAAAACGAGTGTATTCTTTCAGTAACTTGTATGGTTGCAGTCATTAGAAATGCTTAACGCCCGATAACTTCAAACCGAGCCTAATTTTCAAATATATTTCTGAAGCACATCCTTCCTACTTAAAAAAAAAGTCTGAATACTTCAGTAAATCATGACCTTGTGAGATTATAAGCATTTAGAAAATGCGCAGATTATTGTATGTATCCTCGACCTAAATGGCAGAAAATATTCCAATATCCTATTTTTTTCGAAGCGGGTGTTTAGAACTGATGTTGCTGTGTCTAAATCTCCACTTCTCCCAGGTTAGCTCTGCTAACCTTACTAATACATTTGCAGCTTACAGCATGTTTAACTCTGTTTGGACAGTCTAGTTTCTTGACCTACATTAAGGTGATGTACTTTGTAGAGAATAATACGCTTAAGGAATTGTACCTCGTCTAGACTTGCAGTTAATTCTTTTTTTGTGTGTGTTATCCGAATAGGAAATGGCTAACTCCCATCTTGGCTTTCAGAAACTCAAGTACTGGAATTACAATCCAGTAGAGTTGTTATTGAACAGCTTCTTTATTTCAGATGTTAGCATTTGTAAACTCTGATTCTACCTGTGTTCCTCATAGCTTAATAAACCTTTTCGTGCAGCCAGTTATCTGTAGTGCTACTCGTATAGCTTTTGGTTGCCGAGGAGGAGTTCCATCTTGATCCTGTAATGATTATTGTATAATATAAATATATATATATATATAAAACGGGAAGAAATCTGGCTCTCCTTGACTTATGGGAGCAATTTCTGACAAAGCTTTACTATTGCTATCAATTGGGCATGAGAAAGAACGACCGATACGTCACTAATTAGCACACGTAGTATTTATTGGTCATGACCTGAAACATTGGTGCTTCTCTTGTGTATGTGACCCGAGGATGTAAATTAATTTCATTGCGGACTGCTGTCATTCTAGATCAGTGCAACCCGACCACTGTCCTGGATTGTATACCACTGGTCTAGGCACACTGCTGATATTTGTCAAGGCCTCTGTTGGCATATTGCCAATTCTACTTGCCATCTTACTTTGCACCCCAGCTAACCCAGTGGCAGACTTGAGATTGAGAATTTTCCAATATTGTTTGGATGTTCAAAATGTGAGGGGACAATAGATCACATCAAAGATTTATTTGGGGCCAAATCCTGCCATCTTTCTCCTGTCCAGGTGGGAGGGAGGATGTGAATAGTTTGATGGGTGGAGAGTGGCAGAATTGCTGAATTACATTAAACCTCTCAGTAGAGCATCAACGTGCTCTGTTGCTCAGGAAAATTTTTGAAATTTGTTTTTCTTCTAACACATTTAGTGCGTCCAGTTGTTTTCTAACTTCCTCCCACCGGTTTATGCTTCTGTGCTTGTCGTCTGGGCTTCTCTTGTGGTTTGTGGTTCCGTGGATGCCAGTGGCCTATTGGTACTTTGCTTAAGCTTTGGCAGTGAGTGTCAATGGAACATTACTGTGGAGAGAGCCCAGAGAGCTCATCTGATGAGCCTGGGCTTTCTCTACTCATCTGTTACACATGTACGCAACCAGTAGAGGGTACTGCAGAGGAGCAGGCGGCTTGGCTGTTTTTCTCCATGACCGTGAGAGAAGATCTGGCCAATTTAGCCACAGCATGTATTCCCCGCTGAGACTGGGGTTCAAACCACCAAGGTTTGTAAGATGCAGCTCTATCCACGACGCCACCATAACTGTTCCGTTCCGAAACATTTTTAAGTAAGAGCTTTTTTTAAAAAAATTGTTCACAAGGAAAGAAAGATTTCCGAATATTTGAAGGTGAAGTAGAAGTATTACCTCTGCTGGCATTATTTGGGTATTCAAAATGTGAAGGTACACGACTCAAACATAAGTACTTAAATTTGTCAACTTGTGTTTTGTTCCTATCTGTTATAACTACGTATTAAGGTATGCAAATAACTCCTCGAAAATTGGTAGCATGCCACTCTGTTAGCATATGTTCGATAACAAAGGTATACGAATGTGGAAGGTAATGTGCCCACACAATACAGTCAAATCCACTTTTTACAGTATATTTTGTGAAGCACTTCTAGATGTCCCAACAATGTGATAAGGCCCTGTATCAAATGTAAGGATTATTAATCTATTTATAAGTGCCACTTGAAATAAAAACTCATCTCTCTTCATATTCTACAGTTAATGAATTTACCGTGATCAGGAAGAAATTCAAGTGTCCATACTGTAGCTTCTCGGCTATGCATCAGTGTATCCTGAAGAGGCACATGCGTTCACACACTGGGGAAAGACCGTACCCCTGTGAAATCTGTGGGAAGAAGTTTACCCGACGAGAACATATGAAAAGACACACGCTGGTACGTGTTATTCCTACCGATTAGTGCTTTTAATAAATTCAATTGTTTAAAAAAAAACAATAATGTGGTCACTCAGTTTGTGGGACACTGCTGTGCGCAATTGGCTGCCATGTTTCTTCCACAACATTCACACAAATCCACTTTACAGAATATTCTGTGAAGCGCTTTGAGACGTCTCGGCGACCTGATAAGGTGCTATATCAAATGCAGGGATCATTATTATTATGGTGAAATTTCAAAACTGGGACATGTTAATAAAAGTTTTAATATTAAAATTCTGAGTGCTCCATATCTCTATTTACAGCGACAGTTAATAATAGTAAGCTGCAGTTCTAGGGGATTTTGGAATCTTTTGTGGTTGCTATTTTACAGCAAAACCCAGTTATAAGGGGGAGTGTGCGAGGGCATAAAATTCCAGTCCGGTTTGTAGTGGGCAGGAAGTGATGTTAGTGACAACCTGCAGTCATTTTCTAGTCCTGCAGGAAGCATGTCATTCGGTGTTTTTTTAATAACCTCACACGTAACATGTTGTAATCCGTTTAAATCTCTCATTGTGTGCGGCCTCTTAATCTCTAGATACCAAAGATCACATCAAACACGTAGTCTCTTTTCAGGGTCTTCCAGCATTTTATTTGGAGCCAAATTTCCTCCTGACCCAACTTGTTCTGCTTAGGAGGATGGGAATAGTTTGAGCCACAGACTTAATCCCTCAAAAAAAAAGTGCATGTGTAGGGTATAAGAGAATATCTTGATTTCTCCCCATGAATGGCCTGCTTCGTTAATCTGACACTCGGCAAAATTTCCTCTGGGTGTGGTGCGCGGATTAACAGAGTTTATTTACGAAGGCTTTTTGTTTGACTTGATTCGAGATGGCTTCGTAGTTTTTTTAGTTTCCCATTTTTAAAAAAATAATGATTGTTTTCCCTTTGGACTATTTTATGATTGATTGGGTGGGGGTGGTTGGGAGTTTTTTTGTGGATCGCGCTCTTATATTAACTGAACAACAAATGACCACGTTTGATTTGTCTGCACAGGTGCACAGCAAAGACAAAAAGTACGTGTGCAAGGTGTGCAACAGAGTCTTCATGTCGGCGGCCAGTGTGGGGATCAAGCACGGCTCCAGGCGCCACGGAATATGCGCGGATTGCTCTGGCGGAAGTCTGATGTCTCAGCTGGATCACGATGGCGTAGACGTGTCTCCTGACGGGATATTCTCCGGGGAACATCAGTACCCCGAAGATCAAGAGGACGGCGAGAGGGAGATCGACGAAGACATGGCTGACGGGGACGAGGAGATGAAGTGGAAGGACGAGGATGGAGTGCCGCAGGCCGACATCATTTTGGACGACGATAAGGAGGAGGAAGAAGAGGAGGAGGAGGTGATCGATTTGCAACAAGACCAAGAGAACCAAGAAATTCCCGAAGCTGACGACAAGGATTTTGGGTGGATTTCACAGGAAATGTAGCGCGCCTCTGGGTTCATTTTATGTTCTAAAGTGCAGCGGTGCACAATAGTTCATTAGAGTGCTAGCTGTTTTACTAAATGTACATGTTAAATTGTAGTCGGGCAGTTTTACAAGAACATTATATTTACAAAGAATACTATTCGGGAAAAAAAAAGTGTACACCACAGTGATTTTTCAGGTTAATTGTCCACTTGTGAATTTAGGGTTAGATGTTGTTGTTAAAAATCCAGGGGGGCATTGTGCCAGTGGTTATCTGCACCTTTCTTTATTAAATTTCATAATATTTTTAAAGAATTTTGGTAATTTGACATTCTCAGTGGTTTTATGAGCTTCATATTGCTGTCCCTAAACAATGATTATCCAATGTGTCCCAAGTGAATAGCAGGATCCAAAGCACATTTACGTTGAGGGGGAATTAACTTTACGAGAGAGAGAGGGAGGGATAGCGAATCTTGCTCTTTGAGTGAAAATGTTTTACTGTTTCATTGATAACTGTTCAAAGTTTTCGTTCCCCTTTCCTGCAGCCCAAAATGCATTTGTGGTGATCTTAATGTAATACCCGATCTCACCATTTTGCGTGTTTAGTAGTTAGACCTCACAGGAACGCAAGATGTACATTCCCCCCACCATCCTCCCACCACCCCCACACTCCCACCCTCCCCACCCCCCCCACAAAAAAAAAAGCATCTCTACTTTGCAAACAAATGAGACATTCCTTCAGTCAGTAACATCTCTATGTGCACACAAACTCCTACCATAGATTTAGTTATCTGAGCTCGTGGATTTGAGGAAACGTTTTGAGATGGGGATTTCTTTGCTATGGCGGGTTTGCCATGTCATGTTGTGCTGCATAATATGCTCCTTTAACATTTTCAATGTTTATTTTTGGCCTTCTTGTGGGAGATTGAATTCTGGCTGCGTCTACAAGCCATGAAGCTTTCACAAAGTTTAAAAAAAAATTGTGCCAGATTTCTATGCTCTTTTAGGCAAAGTAAGGAATTAAGTTATTTGTTGCATTGACAAAAAGGTAGCACATGCTTTTTTTTTAGTTCTAATATACACTAAATACTGAATATATACCAAATTATATGTTTTAATAGAATTTACTTTGGATACTTTAAGTGCTGATGATTTTGTTTTTATTTAGAAACTGCAAAAAAACTGGAATTGTTCACTATATTTCAGAAAATCAAATCTTAAGTTTTGGCTTGTTAGTGGTAATATGTGCAAATCCCTTAATAAATTAAGCCATAATTATGGTTCCTTTTTAGAATTCTATATTGTCGTATTTCAATTTCTGCCTTTTACATTAGGAGTTTTGCCTGATGAAAGTTTTTTGAGTGCTGTGTGAGTATGCTCTCATATTATTTATTTTTTCAACATGCTTTTGGCTGGATTTGTTAAAAAGAGAGTGCTTAAAGCTGTTGAAATCCTCTTTGCTTGGAATATTATTCTATATGATACTGACTTTGTAATTATAAACCTGTGTTTGTATTCAAGATGTGTTTAATATTCAAAGAGTTAGTTATGAGTAGTGGGAGAAAATGACCGTACATTGTACTGATTTCTGTAAATGTAGTAATTACATTTTCTAGGTGATCATGCTTTCTGTATCTTAGGCATGTCAAAGGCCTGCCTAAAATTTCATGTGCTGGGAATAGCTTGGATATACTCGCGCCCAAATCAATCTTCAATAAATTGGAAATTGCTGCCAAGGCAAACCAGTGCTGTGTTTGTTTTGAAGCTGTTATTGACCTTCACACACTTAAGCATTGTATCCAATACAAAATCAGCTGCACATTTTGCCCACAAAATAGTCACTACACTTTACAGTACTCTGCGAAGCGCTTTGAGATGTCTCCACAGCGTGATAATGCTCTACATCAAATGCAAGGATTATTATTATTATTATAAAGGGACGGGCTTGTTATATTAGTTGCCTGTACACACTTCCACAGATGCTTTTATGTTTTTAAGCTGCTTTAATAATAATTCCATTAAACACAGTCCATTTTAGCAAAACTATTGAACTGCTAGCTAACACTTAACAACAAAATTACATTTCTTAAAACAGGGAATAAGTTGCAAACATCATCACAGTTCTTTAAAAATGTATAATAACTAAAAGAAAAAAAAACTGATTTCTCTGACTAGCAATTTACTTTCTTCGAAAACGATCTTTTGATGGTGAAAATTTAAATTGTCTTTGTTTTAATCTTTCCTCGTACATTTCCTCCTTATACATCCACGTGTGCCTCTCGAATGTAGAACGTCAAAAAGGTAAGTTGTCCCTTTTTTTTCTCGGTCTGTTCACAAACTTCTTTTCATGTTCATGTTACCTGCAATGCTGATTTAAATCCGTGGCTGGGAGATCGGACTAGGGATACATTTATTTCCCTTTGATGTACCCCAATATTATTTCCTGCTTTGATTAGGAACAGCATTTCTAAAATACATTTGGAAGATTTTGATCAGTGTTTTTGTTAAGGCTGATTAAAATATACCATAATACACAAACAAAATGGGAAATGGACTTCAAAAACAAGTCTCCTTACAGTGCCATCTACTGTTAAGACACGACTATAGCTTTAATTCTATGGTTTACATTTTGTAATAGCGAATGTTTTGTTATAGCGAAGACACAGGTTTCATATTCTCAGTGCTTGATTTGTACATCTATATGCACTGCGCTAAAACATTTTTGTTCCATTAACATAGGTCAACACAGTGGTAACTGATTACTTTAACAGAGACACTACCGGCTTTTTATTTCAGTAGTTGTCAATTAGCATTCACATTTTGAAAGTTTGTTTTTCATAACCACTCGACTTCTCCATCATCAGTTGTGTGCATATCACGTAAATCGCAAGCAAACTTAAAACTCACCTGCTGAATTCCACTTAACAGTTCCGAGGCTTTAAATGTTTTTTTATATAAATGATGTTTGAGTGTTTTCTTTCTGAACCTGATTCACTCGAAATGTCACTCGAAGCATCCCGATGATCCAGTGAAAAGAAGCGTAGATCGAAATGTAAGTCTCCCCATTCTTACTTCATTGAAGTTGTGCAACGTAAATTGATTCAGGATGAAGAGTTACCATTGTGACTTCATGAATAATAAACCAACACTGTTGGTGATTAGTGGCAATTAATTTATTTAGATTAGTGCTACAATGCTGGTATGAATAATGCAAGATGGCATTACAGGATTTGGGTCAGGAAGTTTGCAAAGCCATCGACTTTTATCATTTTGTTTTAAACTGCTGCCGTCTACAATTGTTCAATTTAGGTTCTTCTAAAAAATTCTTCCGCCTCATCCCTCCCTGTCCGTTTTCAAGACTTGTAAAGATTTATCTCACTCTATCCCGGTTTAGACTCCCATTCAGTCTTCGTAAAGTGCTTTGAGGTTTCTCCCAATGTGAAAGGCCCTGCAAATTGTTGTAAATTTAATACATTAGCTTCTAATCTGTGGAATTCTAAAAGATAGTTTAAAAGGATTATTATAATCCTAAGGATTATGAATTTCCAATGATAAAAATTAAAGTGGGGACTCTTTCTGTTAGTGGAAGCACATCAGGGCAAACTGCTTGGAAAGTATGCTGTGTGATTGAGAATTCCTGCCCGTGGGTCAAATGTGATGCATTTTTCTCTTTAAGGAATCACAGGTCTTGTGTGTGT
This sequence comes from Callorhinchus milii, assembly GCF_018977255.1. Classification (NCBI taxonomy): domain Eukaryota; kingdom Metazoa; phylum Chordata; class Chondrichthyes; order Chimaeriformes; family Callorhinchidae; genus Callorhinchus; species Callorhinchus milii. The sequence continues at coordinate 13,167,767 of NW_024704759.1, read as the reverse complement.
TATTCCAGTGTTAAGTTGCACATTTACTAACAAGCGCATCAAACAAACACTTTTAGGGCTTCTCCAACGTATCAGAAACTGGTAATTATTATCAGAAATTACTCAAACGAAATATTATTATTATAACTGGTTTGTACCAGGAACATTGTATCCCCAACAGTAATAATAACTGCCCTGTTGCGCACATTTTATTCTGCAGTATATCATAAGCAATACGTTTGCTGTCAAAGAGAGTAAGTACCAAACTACTGGCAATTTAGTCTTCTTTATTTTCTGTCCCATTAGAGATACCTTGTGTCTGCTTTATTTTGCCTTTTGTGTTATATTTTTAACCCAGCAAACGTTTTTGTGTAACCTTTTCATATCTATAACATCGAAGCTACAGACAAAATTATAAACCTTGGTATCCATTGGAAGAATTAATGCTTCTATTCCCTACAGAATGCTGATTGACACGTGACCATTTTAATTGAAGCAATTTTTATTAGAAAACTGCAACGTAAAGATCATTCACTCCTAAAATCTGTGCAATTTCTATCTTGCAATAAACGAATGGGCGCCGTGACATTGATTTCAACCTCTTGCCGCTTTTGAGTGGCTCACGGTATTGCTGAAGGTACTTGGTATCAGAGAGGCCCTGAATCCCTTCTGATGATCAGTAAAAAAATATCCTTTCTGTTGCACGAGCGAGAAGGCATCTGGTGCCGGCTGTCAGATCTAGCTCCGCTGCACCTGCAATAGGATGCTTATTAACGCAAAGCCATAAAACAGCCTTCAAAGTGAATCAAGTCTGATAACAATGCACTCAACTTGCATCTTGAGTGAGTGTACTTACGATGGGAATAATTGGTTTAGACGTACCTTTACCTGGAGACTGTATTCCTCTCTAACCTTTGACTATGTATTTCCTGTATTCGGTAAACTTGCTGACGAGATGTACTGTCCTCTTGAATTGCTACGATCATTGGATTCAATCACCTATTTTCTCTTGCTTGTGGGAAATCACCCGTTTCTTGGTTCCAATCCCTTCATAAATCTTCTTGTGCAGAATTGGATGCATCGACTCCCTGTTATATATGTTATTAAATGGGTACACTCTTACTTCCCTTATTTTGGCAGGCATAAGAGCCTTTGCCAATATTCTCCATTCATTTATATGGATGATGTACCACAATTAGGTTTAGTGGTTGATTGGTTTACTCTTAAGTTGATATTAATTGGCTGTATACGCAGTTTAATCTTCCAGGCACTTTTCATGAACCTGGAAATCACTAAACACTCTCCCAAGTAAATTTCCCACCAGAGGCAGGTAACGAGCTGTTGTAAGATGAACTGTCAATGAACTGGGTCATACACCCTGAGCAAATGCTGATTGTTGAGTGTGTAAAGACTACTGAGAAATCATGCCTGAGAAAGTGGTTTGCTTGTCACAAACGAACTGAATATTCCCACTTTATATTTTCGTCTACAACACCGGATATACCTTCTGTCGCCAATAAAGTGTAAGAAGATAGAACCTTTTGCAAAGGGAAGTTCTGAAAAGCTGTCTGGTGTTTACGATGCCGCCGGTTTCTGTCTGTGTGTGTTTAGTATGGGCTGATCGTGATTCAGTTCCGAAAGGGTTTGAGAATCCCGTCTACTTCGGCCAGGAAAGGGTTTGCTCGTGCCAGATGATGAAAAGATCTCGAAGAGCAAAGAATTAACGTCTAGACACAAGTCGTGACTCAGTAGTTGAGCGCTGAGTGCAACAGCTTCTGCAAAAAAGTTGAGTGAGAATGTGGTGCCAGGAATGTAACATCTGTTAAAAGATGTCGCGTTGTAGGGAGAGTTGACTCCTGTAATCTTGTAATTGCAATTTTTTCAAAGGTCCCCGAGGCAGGAAGAGAAACACTGGACGGGTTCTAATAGCACCAGTATTTTAGCTGCTTTGTACCGAGAAAGGTCAGAACCTCCTTCCTGTTTTATGTTCAATGTTGCCCATGTACGTACATTCCTTGCATTTCCGACTGTTCAGTTCTCCTGTCCAATAAATGTGTATCTGTTACTGCAATAGAAAAATTAGATCCTTGAAACTTAATCGCCTGTGAATTATTTTTCCCATCAAGAGTGAAGTTGTTCCAAGATCTTCAGATGCAGACAGTATTTTTGATCATGTCGTAACGATGGGAATATTGTAAACTTGGAAATAATTAGACCTAAAATAAAATCCTAATACCTGGGAAAAGTGTCTTCCATCGTGAATATATATGTAAAATATAAGATTTGGGTCATGGAAATAATATCAGTTTGCGTTATTACCGACAAATTATTGTCCTAAAATATTTCTGATGAGCCCAATCCAAATCTCTGCTAACGCTCCCATTGAAGTGTAGTTCTACAATTAGCCACGAAAAGGCGCTAAAAACGCATTTCAATATTAGGCAGTGAATTGGTGCTCCATTCGCAACTTTGGAGATTTTTTTTAAAACCCTATTATAAATATTTCTTTCCACTGTAACAACAGGAATCTAAATATTTATATGAACTCCAAAATTCGCCATGCTCTTGCTACAATTGTTCCCATTTATCTTTGATCTGATCATGCTCTGCGAAAGATGATTTTGTTTTGTAAACTGGTCATTTTCTCGCCCTGAATACTGGAACTGGATGCAGTTGTAAGGTTATTGGGGGCTGAAATAAAGAGAAATGATTAATAACATGTTCAGATAATCATAAATGTCTTTGCCGGTCCTGGTGAAAATTTGATTTTATATGGAGATCAAATCTCGTTAAGATAAAACCACTTTTTGGTCTCCTTTGGGACTAACGGTGAAATCTGAATGTTGTAGCCATGAACATTTTGGTGTGATTAAGCTCCGCGAAGTACACTATATAAATGCAAGTTGTCGTTGATAATTTTGATTGGCAGTTCACTCTCTGGAGGTAATAATCAATCACTCAATCCACGACTGTTTGTGGGACACTGCTATGAACAATTGGCTGCTGGTGTTCGCCCACAATATATACAGTCAATTCACTTTACAGTATATTCTGTGTAGCTCTTTGAGACGTCTCGAAGACTTGATAAGGCGCTGTATCAAATGCGAGGATTATTATTGTTATTGTTGTGGGTAGACAATGCCTACGTGTTGAATGTCCCCAAAAGCATTTCCATTGAAACAAGAGCAGTTCTGAGGATCTTTATTTCTTGTGTTTTTTTTAAAAAATATGAAACCCACCATTACATTGGCACGTAAACCTCAGCAGTAGGCATGGCTGCTCATGTAATATATGGCAGCGTTTACAGATGTATGTACAGAAAAACATAGGTCCTTCCCACTCTGGTTAACTTAGTAATTGTTTCTTTGCAAAACCATCAGAATTTTACAACCCCACTGGAACACATTATGGAAAACAAATGCTGCACCTCTTCAACATTATAAAAAGTACACTACACATATTATCATCCATAATTTTTCATACAAAAGTGCATTTCCCCCAAAAGGATTATGATTTCTTCACCTGTTCAATGATAAAAAAGTCTGAAACCAAAGCTGGTACAACTGCTGGTAATACAAATCCTGTCTTCGAAGCAGAAATAAACTTCTCTCCTCTCTTGGAATGTTTACTGCCACAACTATGTAATACAAATCAGTTTGGCAATAAAACAAGCTTTGTGGTGGGTTGAAGTTTTCTTCGTATATGTGATGTATGGAGAATTAAACCACTGACTTATTTTTTTCCCCCCCAAAAAATAATGTGAAAATTAATGCAAAGAAAGCTGTAAAAGTTAACAGTTAACATTCATTTGTTTTCGCCATCAATTGTGGTCAGAGACCACCGTGGCAATGTGTATATAGGCAAAGCCCTTTTTTTTTAAAAAAAGAAAAAAAATCCAGTATATAATTAAAAACATTAGAGTCTCTTCCTTTTCATTTTACAGTTGTTACAAACATTAAAATCCTGAGAATTCAGCACATCTTAATAAAGTGTTCACGGAGAGACTGTCCTTTGGTATATTGTCATTCGAATACAACAATACAAACACTGATCAAAACCCAGGGTATAATAAGCCTGAAGGCATTTCCCTGTTTTCTCTCTCTCCAACTCAAGTAACAGATGTTTGTTTAATGAGACCCTGGGTCTTTCAAGGTTTAAGTCGGGGTGAATCTTTCAGTACAATTAAAAAAAAGAGTTTGAATCCTGATGACTCTCCAATGAACAATCTAGCGATTTTTTTTTCCACAAAAAAAACCTCTTTTGACATACAAAGCAGCATCACCTTTGTACTGCAACAGTCACAACTTTTTGGCAATATTCACTGTCAGTAAGCAGACAGCTGCTTGAATTGTATTTCGACCCTTTCGTACACTACCTTTGCAATGGCCAGTGACCAACTGATGGAAAGAAATCTTAAACCCTGTATTGAATCAAACTGCTAATGTAAGCTGCCAAGTTCCATTTGCTGTAAAACATTCGGCATCAATTTCTAACTGAAGAGTTGAGATACAATTGGTAGTATATATACGATTGAATTTAGCTTAATGTCCTGGTAACTGAATGAAGACGCAACAGTCAGTCAGCGTTGGTCACAGTCATAAATGGCAACCAAGCAAAACAAAATGCAGTGGTTAGCAAGCTACACTTACGCAACGGTTTAAAGGCAACTAAAATGATGGCAAACCCAGCACTGAACATATAGTGACCAAACATTTGAAACGATGGTTGTCGTACATTCATGAACAAATGAAACCATCTTCATCAGCTTTTTTCTCTCTTCTTTCTCGCAACTTATAAACTAAAGCTACACTACAAAAAAGTTGTATTTTTTTNACAATAAAAGCGACATTATTTACATCTCACACATACCTTCCTCACAATTTTTTTAATATAAGAGTGCATCTCAGGTGCCCCCAATTTGTTTCTCCCCCCCGCCCGCCCTCCCTCCCCCCACCCCAGAACTATTTCTTTGTGCAGTCAAGCCTAGTGCAATTCAACGAGAGATAGCCCGTTGGCACTTCCTGAAGTTTCCAGCTAAGTCTGAACCTAGTTCCATTCCCCCAAAATGCTCACTGTACTACATATCTTATAACGACATAAAAAAATTGTAAGAATGAAAAGGTTTTTGCTTTTTAAAAAAAACTCGAGACCAACGACCTGTGTAAGTGTTTTGTTGTAACAGTATCAACTGTCTTCTCATCCGTCGCGACCAAAAGCAAACAGAGAGAAATGTATTTTTTTTAAAAAACTGTTTCAAAAATCCAGCAAAAGCCAAGCTTCTAATTTACGGCGATAAATTTAATCTGCTTTTCTTTTTCCTCCCTTCGATGTGCAAGAATGTGTTTCCTGACAAGTGGAATGAATGAAAAAGCATTTCTTTGCCTGGGTCTCGGGTTTTTAAATGGGGGCGGAGAGAGAGATAAGAGTGTGAAAACAAGGTCGTCGGAAAAGAGGAAACGCCTGCTTAAGAATTTCAGCAAATTGGCAAAGATTTTTTCTCTCCAAAAAAAAACGGTGAACTCAACAGGAAATCCAAGCGCGATTGAAAAACACTGCAGGTTCACAGAAAACTTAACGAAAAGTAAATTGCCAGCATAGATTTTTTTTTGATTGTATCCACACATTTCAATTGCAAAGTGCTTCACCTAAACAGAGCCATGCAACACACACGCTCCCCGCTCCTAAGAAGTATTCTTTCTTTGCCCTTTACTTCAGTTTACTGTTCAGGAAACAGCGTGCTGTCAGATCTTTAGAGTGTACAAACTTCAGAAAGTGCCCGTCATCAGTCAACAAATCGCTGGCAAGCTTTCTTCCAGCGGCAGGCAGTACACCACATATCCCTGTTCTCCATTCCGTAAACTTTGCGACATTTCTTTCCTTCACCCCTGGGCTTTCTGAAAGGAGACAAGATGGAAAACGACCGGTTCACCGTGAGGAGGTTTAGATTTGGAATCGGTTCGTTGAAAAGCTTCCACTCACGGACGCGAGGTCAGGATTTGCTACAACAAAAGGTTATCAGGTCTAGTCTAGCTGTGGTTTATCCTTTGGCACCGATCACACTCATGTCAACTCTGAGCTACCAGGAACACATTTCAGCTGAAGACTACATCGATTTTCAAAGACGACAAAAAATGACATTTGTAAAGTGCCTTTCACATCCCGAGTTGCCAAGTGGGGAGGGGGGGGGATTAGGATCAGGAGGAGTGGAGGGTAGGGGTAGGAGCGTGGTCGAAGGTGCAGTCGAAGAGGAGGGTCTTGAGACGTGCCTTGAAAAGAGGCAAGGGAGGGGAGGGAGGGAGCGAGGCGAAGGGACTGTGGGATAGAGTTCCAAACTGTTCCGGCTGCCTGCACTGCAGAACTGACACCATTTACGGTGCTGCAGTGTTGTTGATAGTAACCAATACTAGTCCGAACCAACACAGGTCGAATTTCATTCAGTGCTGCTGCAATTTATGATCAAAATAAGTATCGTTACCTCAAGTTTTTTTAAAAAGAAAAAAAAGGTATTTCTAACAGAAAGCATTTAAAACAATTAACTCGTTAACTTCTAACATTCCATTTATATTTGCAAACAGTATGGAAATGTAATCTTTCAATCCACTGGAGGGGAACATGACATACCTTGTTCCTGTCCCTGGTTTTGGGGACGGTGACAGAGACGTATGTACCTTTAAGGACGGGTGAGAATTCTGCCGCTTCTCAACAATACTGATGGGACGAATCTGTGTTAAGGGGCCCTGAGGGTGAACAGAAATTCCAAATCAGATCCTTTTAATACTTTGCTTATTAATAATGTGCTAAAGAGCGCTGTATAACATTTATGGTAGTATTAGGGACAAGGTGTGTGTATATATATATATATATAAATATCTCTCTATATATATGTACACAGATACATTTATAGATTTATTTAGTCCCCGTCCCCCACAAAGGTATCTCAAGTTACTCCTGAGATATGAAAAGCATCAGCTGATGGCCGAGCACTTATCGACAGCTTGATTCCAAAATGCTCACCTGTGAACCTTTAAAAATGACAGGTGGGGACTGCAGTGATATGCTGAATCCAGTGCCATTGGGGATGAAGTTTGTTGACACCGGGATGCTCACAGGGGCTGTCGCCTGGGAGAGAACAGGGAGATTGTTAACACTGGAGAAGGGAGGGGAAGAGGGAAAGAAAAAGCAAGGCCTACCTGCATTTTAAACCATCTATTTCAATAGCAAATACATCTACGCAGAACTATAAAGCAGTGATAGTGAAGGATTAAAATCTACATATAAAAAAGAGGGCCTATGCTCTACTTTGCTAAATAGGCTCTGTATGGTCGCAGGAGTGTGGAGAAGATAAATGATAATCCTTGCATTTGATATAGTGCCTTATCAGATCTTCAAGACATCTCAAAGCACTTCACAGGATATATTGTAAAGTGTAGTTACTGTGTATTTTGTGGGCGAAACCCAGCAGCCAAACAGTTGTGGATTGAGTGACCCCTTTTTTTCTTTTTTTTTTACTTTCATTGATATTTTAATTGAAAAAGTCTGTGCTGGGAAAGATCAGGATAGTAAAACTAGCAGAAGGCAACCTTCAACTATTGCACTGTCCCACAGTTACCTATAGATTATCAAAGACTTTGCTTTCGAAGATAAAGATAGTCCCAATTATGTTGAAAACTTGGCCGTGGAGTGCGTTATAACAATTTTGAATTAAACAGCCCGATCAGTAATGCTGCAGAAACACTGAATCTTACAGCGACAGAACAAAGGGACCGTCTAACTTTAGCTTCACCAAGGATTCCAGGCAGACACTGCCTTTGCTGAGAAAATCGGTTCCTGCTTAAGCGTTGGTTACCTGGTAAGCATGGTCAGTGCGTACGTGAAACAAATTTGTCGGTGCAGATTGGCTCAAGGGAGTCACCAACTTCTCCTCCGTCTTCACCACGGTTGGCTCTGAATGTCTCGAATCTACGGCAGGGAAAACTGGTGGCATTGCGGTGGTTGGGGACATTGGCGTAAGGCTGCTCAAGCCATCTGTTAACGAGTCGACGTCCACATCGATCTCGGAGTAGTAGAAGTCTTCTTCGCCATCACAGTAGTCCGAATCCCCATTGTGTCTGAAACCAATGGACATAGTTCGTTGCAGATCCATCTCACAGCAAGCCTTCCATCATTTCCCTATTCGTCTTTGCAAACTGTGTATACCTCTACTGCTCGGTCAGTTAACATTACTTCATTTGTTAATTAGTGTAATTCGTATTTTGTTTGTATTAAAATATGATCGTTTGGATTTATTAGGTTAGTAAGAGCGCAGTTCTGAACGTACCCCAAATGGAGTGTGCGGACATGTTTCTGCATCCCTGATGATGTACTTAGCACCTTCCCGCAATTCTTCCACAGACACTTAAACATGACTTTCATAGAGTTCTGCAAGAAAGGAACGCATGGATCAATGGAAAACAGATACGCAACATTCCAGAAAATCCGACTCCTCTTTACTGCATCGAGCTAACTATACATCTCAATAAGAAGACAGCTAAACCACAGGGAACATTGTTGGAATCTTTTCTGGAGCATTCACTACACAAGTCAACAGTGTCAGGTCTAGTTAGAGTCAAGCAACTTGCGGATAACAATACAACACAAGTCCAGCTTTTCATCTGACCAGAAACTTCAGTAAAGCGGCTTCTGTGGAAAGCTACAGCAGAAATTGAATCTCTTTTGCATTTGACACCCGGTCTCTCACAATTTTTGTCCAATTGATTCCCAGATAAATTGATAAGGTGATGTTGTTTGGACAATTTTAGAACTGAAAGCCATATCAGGAGCCCTTTCTATGTCCAAGTTATTAAGGAGGATTTCAAACAAAGTAAGTTGCACACCAGAAGTTATAATTTAAAGTGAGCACTAAATTACTAAATTAAACTTCAATTACAGAGTTGATGATCTGCCTTGAAACCCTGAGGTAAAAGGTGGCTTTTGCAATTTCCAGATGATACTGAGTGTATATCGCAAATAGAGCTTTTGGGCAGGCTATAATAATAACAATAATAATAATCCTTGCATTTTGATATAGCGCCTTATCAGGTCTTCAAGACGTCTCGAAGCGCTTCACAGGATACACTGTAAACTGAATTGACTGTAGATTTTGTGGGCCAAATATTTTGCAGTTATCTCAGTTCAAGATGAGTGCTACAAAAGCAATTTGGGCAACAAATTGAGTAATTTCCAGCTTCAAACCCTCCCGCCCAACAAAATACTGGGCTGCAGATCTGCCCTGAATTACATCGAACCTTTCGTTTCCTGGGAGTCGGTTCTTCGAACAGGAAATGAGATCCTTCTGTCTCATCAATGCCGTCATCTGATTGTCCGGACAACGGGAATGGCTTGGAGCTGTCGCCTGGCAATGGGGGTGATGGTGTGGACGGGTTGGACTGGTCACTTGGAATGTCCCAACTCCAGTTACCACTGGTGGTGCTGCTACTGTAGCTGGCAGACAGAGGTGGCCCCTCCTTCAATACCTTGCAGTTATCTAGAAACCAAGCGAGATGGGAGTCCACTGTGATACATCCACAATTATAATAATTATCCTTGCATTTGACATAGCTTCACAGAACATACCGTCAAGCCTAGCGACTGTGTATTTCGTGCGCGAAACATTGGCGGCAGCCAATTGCGCACAGCAGTGTCCCCCGAACAGCCGTAGATTGAGTCACCAAATTATTTTTTTTTTAAAGAATTTTAGTGACCTGCAAGGTTATTTGCTGGAAGGGAAGCTGTTCTTTAGACTGTCCATTAGAACTTGGTGCTTCCAATGGCCACGAATGCTGAATCAATCTTAATGGAAGCTCAGAAAGTAAAGTGGAAGCGAAGGTTTAAAACAAGGTTATCAAAAAGTTAATAGGAATATTAAAGTGGACACCGCTAAATATTTAACAAATTGAATTGGATTCTGGAAATGATGGCAAAATGAGGTCTATAAATATACCACAATTGGAAAGTATAGAGTTATGCTTCAAATTGAAAACTAAGATGTGCTTTTTTAACTCTTGCTCCTATTTTGGAACTTTCATTTCATGATGTTCTTCTTCATTTGAGTCCACAGCACATTGTAAGATAAACCTCAGGATCTCTATTAAGTACTAATCCCCTGGAACATCTGCTTTCGCATTCCCTCAATCTTGTTCCACTGTTTGTTGCCAAACCGCCTCGCACTGCTTTAATGGTTAACAGAACATATGGGACTCTGTCCGCAACACAAGTCAAAGCAATGCCAGATTAAGAATTAATTTCCTAGGGTATCGTCCAATTATCTGCTTCAAACTTAGCGACGGCAACTTCCTACAAATTCCAGAATCGGATCAAAAAACTTCTTGCAGGGGGGCCAATTCAGATCCAACTAAAATCCTCAAAGTTTAGTAAGTCTTAGCTACGTCAAATACTCCCCGTCAAGTAAGGAGATTCTTCCCCTTGCCCTCGGCACAAGAGGTTAACCAAACTTACAATATTAGAGTTCAATTAAACTGCTGCTCTCAATCTTATATTTCTGCAGTCTAAATAAGGCGATAAAGTTTGTTTGGATATCTCTCTGCTTCTCTTCTTTTGTTAAGGCTCTCATTTTGTTATTTTCATTGATTTGACCATGTATCGCGATTCCCTTAGGTCACACCTTGCACCGTTTCTGGTGTAGTGTTATCTGAGTGTTGCAGTTATCAGCAAGAGTCCTTGGGATGGTATTTTGGGCTGGATTTCAAATGCTGAATGAAGGAGCCTTGCGAGCTTGCCAGAATCAACACATTCCCGAATAATGAAAAATATGAAATGACTCATTTCACAGATGTTAAATTAGACAACGATTCAATTATAGTTACAGTGCTACCAGACCATAAGCTTCTCCTTTTAGAATGACGTTTGGATCCTCTAGTCAGGCAAACGCTTAACAGAGCTTTAAACTCTAATAAGGGTTGTCCAGACCAATGTTCAGCTCTCAGAAGATACTGATCTTCCTTCACTTGTGGTCCTCGGATTGCACTGGATCAAAGCCACAGACAAGTTAAAGGGATACTTTTACTGTGTTTCCTAAACCGTGCTTTGCTTTAACTCCCACTGAGCTGGGCCTTTGTTTTTTCTTTACCAGCGCACTGAATGTAGATATTTGTTAGGACCAAGATTAGGCAGTAATCTTTGGTAGCTTTTCTGTTCAACATCCAAACACCCATTCGATAGGTGATGTTCTGAACTTGTATCTGCTGCAAAGAATATTTACACTTTGCTACAACAACAACAAACAAACAACAAAATGACATGTATAGAGCACCTTTCACGTCGGGAGGACGTCCCAAAGCGCTGAACAGTCAGGTGTCGGGGCCTGAGCATGGGGGAGGGGTGGTGTAGGGGTGAGGGAAGGCAGAGAGGTCGGAGGGAAGGGTCTTGAGACCGGCCTTGAAGGAGGCGAGGCCAAAGGACCGTGGGATGGAGTTCCAGAGTGTGGGGGCCAGAAAGGCTGAAAGCCCGGCTCTATTTTTGCCCTAGTTTTCCTGCATTTGTGAGGCCATCCTTCGACACAAACCTCTCTCCGAGATAGGCAGGCAAGGCCAGCAACCAGACCTCTGTCAATGGCACTCTGTACCTGGCAGTGAATAGTCACAGCTCTCCTTGTGCCCTCAGATGTTTTTTTCCCCCTTGTGTCCCTGTAGAACAGCACCTGCGATATCCTCATGGCCCAGGTGAGATCAAGACTCGCTATAAGGGCAAGTCCTGCGTCTCACCACTTATTATACGCCGTGTCAGTGTCCGAGTATTCCCCCCTCCCGGGAACAGGATAGACTGTAAAGTGAATCGACTGTATATTTTGTGTGCCAAATGCGGCAGCCAATTGCGCACAGCAGCGTCCCCACAAACAGTGGTGGACTGAAGTGACAGCATTATTATTATCATTTATTTTGAAGGGGTTTTTGAAGCAGGTAGTTTTGAAGAATAACGTTTCCTTGTTACTTCCTGCGTGATATCGAATGTGTCACGTTGACTGACTGACCGAGGACAGGGGCAAACCTACCCAATAAGTGCGTTCCTGTAAGTGGGCTGCGCACCAGCTGGTGGAAGGTGTTCGGGCTGGTGGAAAGACTGGTCAAGACAGCAGCTGCCATTACTTCATCCATATCCGCTTCTTCTGAAGGCTTCCTGTTACAGAGAATAATTTATATTGTAAATGACAGGTCGACGTGAAGGTCAGCTCGCGGGACAGGGTAGTGCAGTTGTCTTAAAACACTCGCCTTTCACCGCTGAGAGCCTGGGTTTGAATGCAGCCTGGACCGACGGGGGAGAAAAAAAAAGGCATATTTCTATTTGTTTCAGTGGACAATGGAAGTTGGCACACATACACACACACACACATTGGTCCCAGTTGCCCTATTGAACACAAACTAAAGTTAATGAAAGAAGCAGCTACAAAGCTGTGGTTAATTTCTTCCAAACTGCAAGCCTGGTGCTTGTACTTTGGACTCTCTGAAAATATAACTGTATCCGTCAACTATGAGATGGGACCACCTTACCCTGCACGCAGCTTTGCAATAGCAAACCGAGCTACACTTAGCTTGTATACCAACTTATAAACTTCACAGTACATTTATTGACATGCAAATATAAACCACCCTTGCAGTAGGACGTCCTGGGTAAAAGTTAATGATTGCTACTCCTTTCAAAATCTAAAAATGTGGAATTGATTTTCGCAAGGATTTCAGAATCACGGACACCTCCCACCACTCGCTACACGCTTCAATACATTACATCAAAACTGCCGATTGAATTCTTTGCATCTCATAGAGCATCTCTAATGCTGAAAGTCCCCAAAGCGCTTTGCAGGGAATCGCTGTTAAGTGTAGTGACTATCTGTAGGTGAACACGGGAGGTGAATTGGACACAGCAATTATCTTGCAAGCAGCTGGGAACTAATCGCTCCAGATAATCTGAAGTATAATGGACTTGGACGTGAAGTTAAAGGAATGTATTGTAAAATTTGTTATCTTGAGCTCAAACACTAGGAAAAAGGAAGGGAAGGATACTCTTCCTATCTGCTAACAGTATCTGATACAGTAAACCTCCCTCACCAGTCGTATCAGTTGGGAACCATACAATGATTATGACTCATGCAAAGTATGTGATGTGAATTATTATACGGTTTATGCAGATCAGACTTACAGGAGGTTTACTGTACAACGAACAGTCAGTACACATTGGAGTACAACTAGTTTGATAGTTGCCTGGAAGAGTCACGTGCTCAGAAGTCTGCCACATGCTCATTCACAAGTTATTAATCTTCAGGGCTGTCATTTGTTTTTTTTATTGCACGTAATTCAAGCAATCCTAGATTTTAAGCCCAAACTCAGATTCTACACAGGAGGCTAACTGAAAACACACATTCTAAATATTTTTATTGTGTAGCAAATGGATGTGCAGACACACTATTATAGAGCATTTATATCGAAGTAAAATCAGAACAAAACGCTGAACCCTAACTTTTCAGCTTGAAGACTTTTCAGGGTGCTAATGTGCTGCTAAAAATACTTTTGAAACGTATTTCCCAAAAGCTGGTACATATACATTTTTGTATGCAATGAACAATATTTCATATTTCTAAACCTTTCAAGTATTTGTTAAGTACAACAACAAGTAAGTACACATAAAATAAAATAACTGGTTACAAAAGGCATACATGATGAAAATCAAATTCAAAGTGGACTTTTAAATTTAACAATAATCCTGCTTTGGATTTTGTGCTAATTTCATCGCACTGACCTTATGTACAGGGAGATTCTGTGATACAATACTGTACAAGGAAAAGTCTTGCAGCTGGACATCAGGGAAAATCACACAGTCAATTTACTTTACGTTATATTCTGTGAAGCGCTTTGAGACGTTTCGAAGCCGCGATAAGGCACTACATCAAATGCAAGGATTATTATCATTAAGATGATGAAAGGGGCCTTTATTATAAAATTCATATTTCCAATTTTTTTTTACTTAAAACACTGGATTGGGAGGTGCTGCAGCGAAACAAAAAACATCAAGGGCAACTTCTGCAGCCAGAAAGTGCACTACAGAGAGAGAAAAAAAGGCAGATGACAAAAATCCACAGGATATCCCCCATCTGCTCCATGCAATATAACCAGTGCAAACTGGTTCTGTCTGTAAACCGAGCCAACTAGCCCAAAGTCTTGGCAGGATGCTGAGCCAAGCATTTCAAAATGGCAAAAACAAATCTGGGTCAATTTGTTGATCTGCAGGCCAGACGAGGAGTTCACCAAACAACGGAAAATTACCGACACGAAGAGAAAATTATTAATGAGTCCTTCGGGGTGGGGAGGGGAGGGGGGATACCCAAAAAAAAAAGCAGGTAATCTCAAAAAGTGCGATCCTTGGGAGCATTGAAAGCATAAGATCTAATCTCTTCAAAACACCTCTTGGCCAAGCTGCAGGCCAGGCAGGCAGGCAGGCAAGGCAAAGAGTAGCTGAGCCTCCCTCCCACGTTCACTCCTCCCAAGCCAAAGTTGACTGGCTGCAATTTAAAACAAACAAGGTCACAGTATTGACAGGCTCTAGCTCGGGGAGAAACGGGCTAGCTCCGCGTAACTGTTTCTATTGGTTGGCTTGTAGCCAAACGTGCCTTTAGAAGTATAAAGAGCAAGCTGTTGGCAAAGATCAGGCTTCTGCAGCTCAATCGCTCGAGAGCAGCTTTTCTGCAGCCATTTACACCGTGTAGTAGCAGGTAACGTGACACTTAACACACGGTGGAAACACCAGCGTTCACAAAATTCACCGTTCGAGTTTAGAGAGGTCTGCAAACTGGGCACTGAATTATATATTCCCCAAACACTGCGCTCAGTGCAGATAGATTACTGGATAGGTTCCTGTGAATTGCAAATAAACTTATCTGTTGCTGGGACTTGTGTCTAGACCTGTTCTGCAGTATGTCACTTCCAAATCAGCTTGATGTGCCGTTCACCCTTTGCGCGCTGGAGAATTCTATGCCTGCATCAGGCCCAACCCTGCATTCTCTGTGCTGTAACACCTCTGAATACAACGGCAAGTCCTTGTTCGCGGCCTGTAGAAATAACGATTCTTTGCCGCCGACATAGCCAGATTACAACTGCCTACACAATGCACAGACACTACACCCTTAACAGTAAAATCCTGTGAGGTGCCAATTAAATGCCACTGTGGTTTCTTCTTCAACCACTGGTTTAGTACATATTTTTTTAAAATAAATCTTCAAACCCTTCCTTTATGATTTTGGTAATGATCTCACGTTCTTTTGCCAAATAATTACCGACTCACCAAACGGGTGGAAACAGCTTCTCCCTATTTATAATAATGTTATGCGTTCAAATGTCCTAATTTATTGTTGTTTTCGAGCAAAAAAAAGTCATCATGTGTAAACAGAAAAGAGCAAAAAAAAAATTAGGCGGAAAATCAGGAATTAAAGGTTTGTAACAACGGGTTGGCAGAAATCAAAAGAGTTAAAAAAGACAGAATTATTAATCTCTCTTCATGGGACAACCCATAGCCCAACTGAAGCCAAGAATGGATTGAAACGTTGGCAAAAGACTTGCTTTCCAAGGCCAGATCCACTATTGGATAGAGGCTAAAAATTGCAGTATCGCCTTTCCTGCTGGTTTTAGTACAGTTAAGCCCCACTAACACACCAGATCCCAGTATTGATGTCAAACATCCCAAGATATGTCCATCATTTTTCAATCAGGTGCCAGTTAGGAATGAAATTCATGAAATTCCCGATCCCCGACCGTTTAGCGCCACGGGAGGTCCTCCTGACGCGAAAGGCGCTTTACAAATGTAGTCGTCGTTGTTGAAATGCCTGTTTTGCTCGTCTATTTTCGTGTTGCTTTTGCAGGGACAATACATAGTGCATAACACAATGCTGTGTGGATTCAAACAGTAAGGAGGAGGATTCACAGCTCCTGGCCTCACACAATTGGATAAAGATATTGCTACAGGTAGCGCCTCTTCCAATGTAAAGTAAATGCAACAACGTGAGAACTAAACACAAGTTGCCGATTAATCAAATGATTAATTAATCAAATGTGCCTTTCGGTGCAGTACTCCTCCATTCACGAGCTTGTCATTACATTCCCTCCCCACCTTTGATGCGTGGTGGACCAATGCATGTAGCAACTTGCCACAATGATGGGTTATTGTTGGTCAATGAAACAAAAAGAGCCCTTCGACAAAGTCAGCATTTTGGGGGTTTTTAAGCTTAGGCCACCACGTTGCGTCAGCTCGTAAATGGATAATTTTACATGTTGTAAAGACTTATTTATTCTGACTGAGACACATTAAAATGTGGAAACAGTGTTGATTTTCAGCACCAATTGGCAGAGCCATGCAGAGTGCGCATAAGGCTCGAAATTCTCCCGCTTCACTCAGCTCCAGGACTGAGCTGTGCTTGGCAGGCTACTCCGGATTGAAAGAAAATTCAGATAAGGTGTCTTTACTGAGGCTGGCACTCGCATACTCTCCGAAGAACTAGACCAAAAGTAAAACTATAGTGTCTTTCGAACAAGTTCTCTCCCTTGTGCTTTCACAGAGGTCTCACACCCGGCTGAAATAACCTCAGTCGCAAATGTGCGCATTATAAAAAAAATCCCTACCTTCAAAAGGTTGGTCTTCTCACTTCTTCCATGCTTGCAATGGATAGAGAAATTGATTACATATTGAATGTGTTCCTACCTGGTTACCCTCCACTCATGTGGCTCTTTCGTAGGGACCCAGATAGACATCTTGGGACTGTTATCTACTTGAAGCCAGTTTAACTTGGAGGCAACTTTGGGGCAACTTTCTTATCTTTCGAGTCCAGATTAAGCCTTTTGTAACCTTCAGGAAAACGCTTCTGGATATTGCGAAACAAGACCTGGAAAATATCCAGGAGCAATTGTTCGCAAAGTTTCTAAACGCTGACATTTGAGAGTAAAACCTGATAGTACAGAGAGTGCAAGGCTATGAGCCCCAGTCCTCCCTCTAATCACAAAATCACTGTGTTCTAATCTCGTCCAGGTTGCTTTCATAGGGGTACAATTTGCAGGATTCTCAAAGGTATTCCTAAAGTTATTTGAGGAATGCATTTAGGAACGCCAGTAGGTGGCGCATTTCTGCAAATTAGTGGCTTAGCGCCACCATTTTTTTTACCAGGAAGACACCCAAAGGTACCATGGAATCTAGTGGATTGATCGCACTGCAGAAACTCCACTCACCAATTTATTTTCTCTCGAGGGCGTGGATTTACGCTCACGGAAAGTCCCGTGGGTATCTGTCACCTTCCTGGTGTCTTGCCCGGGTGTGTCATTCTTCACAGCGAGTGTTGACAAGCCAATTTACCGTGGAAGGTAACAGGGAAATGGTGATCGTGTCTGGACCTGTCTTCGTTTCATGGCCACACATTAAAGGAAAGGTTCCTGGACAATGAGGAGCAGGCGAGATTTTGATCTGCAGCACCCGACTGTAGAACCGTCGTATCGTAAATCGGCACAGAACGAACAGCGGACACATTTCTATCTCAACACCAAAATCTAAAGATTTGCACGGGCCAGGGGAGGTTTAACACCTAGCTGTGCTTATCGGAAAACGCTGTAGCGAGGAGAGAACAGTGCACCATATTTTGCAGCGAGCCCTGCTGTCTCCACCGCACAGTCAATTACCAGTCTCCACAGGCAATCGGACATTTTGGGCCCTTGCGGGTTCTCCTTCCAGCACCAGCCGCCATCTACCAGCTGCTTATGGAGGTCCTTCCCCTGACAGGCAGAGCAGGCAGGCAGGCCCTGGCCCGGGACACAAACCACCCGCCCGCCCGCCAACCAGCCAGCCAGAATAGGAAAGTACGGTGACAGGAGGCAAATCAAAAAGAGTGACCAAAATTTAACTGAATCCGCATTTCGTCCTCATCTCTTCATCTAGCAATGTCAGACTCTGTGCATCTCCAATCCCCCCCCCTTTAGGGAGCTCAATGGTTACCAGAAAAACTGCTCATCTGTTGACATTTGTGGATCCATGTCAGGATAGAAACAAGAGAACAGCCTCTTTCTCTTTTCTCTACCCCTCCACTGATTTCCATCCCACCACAGGCCACCTCATTCACCTGCTCCCCGAGGGACACCAAGTGCCAATGCCAGCCAAGACCACTTCTTGTTCAGAAGCCCAATATTCTAACTTTGTGGTTACTGGGTCATCTCCTATCAAGTTTTGCTGTTGATGATTAACAAGATTGTTTGGGAGAATTACAGGGAGGAAGAAACCGCAACGTCCATTATGCAATACCAACGAGTCCTTTAAAAATACTGAACAGGAGTGTCTGTTTATTGGGCTAAACTGAGCCTGTTTGAATTCACCAATAAATTCACATAAACTAACAAAAGACCTTTTAAATTCAGGCTTCGGGCTCTTGAGACGATGAGAAGAATCATTCAGTTAAAGTTACAAAATATAAGTATATCTTCACCCTCCCCCACAACGCTTACCTATTCTCTCTCGACAGAAATAAATAAAGCCCAAACACCTAGACCCAGGATGATTACAACCCCACAGGAAACAGGTGTCAGTGTAGTCTTTTGTAAGATATTATACCACAGAAATACAAATTGACCGGGCGGCACTGATCTACGGTACAAACCTTGGTTCATCCAATACTGTACAGTACTACAGACTGGTGTTTGACAAGTTTACTACTGTCTCAAACTCTTCCATGTCGGACCTGATGTCAATTTCGCAACCTATCCTTGGTTTGGAAAGCGAGCACACAAATAGAACGCAATTTCTATTGAGATATGACCAGCATATGATTTGGAATCAGCACAGATCAGCTGTGTAATCAAATATTTTTGTTTGCAGTCTGTGGCTGAATACAGCATGACATCTTTGCTTTCTGAGATCATAATCAAATTGAACGAGTTCAACTGTCTCCAGCAGAAAACATTCAGCTGATGTGCCTCAGGACATTCTTTTTAACAGGACAGCTCCACTGTAATCTCTACTCTCCACATTTACTATCAATTGGGCCCCGAAGTTGTTTCAAATAGTCCCCACCCCAAGCACGCCATTCGGCCCATCGGGCCTGTGCTGGCTCTTTGGAAAAGCTACCCAATCAGTCCCACTCACCTGCTCCATCCCCAAATCTTTGCAAAATTTTTATTTTCTAGTACCTATCCAATTCCCTTTTGAAAGTTGTTGTTGGATCTGTTTCCACCACCCTTTCAGGCTGTGGGTTCCAGACCTTAACAACTCTCTGTGTAAAAAAGATTTCTCCTCATCTCCCCTCTAGTCCTTTTGCAAATTATCTTGAATCTATGTCCCCTGGTTACCGACCTACCTCCATGGCAACTCTTGCTAGTAGTCATCTGAATGAAATGTGGCCACCCACTATGACTTGGCAGATTACAGCTCTCGTGTTTTGTGAATTTCTGTCTCAGATTAGTGAAATCTTCTACAAACTGTGGAACAGGAATATTCCTTATTAGAAACTAATATATATTCTGCTTCAACCACAGGTTAAGCAATCCACACCCGCTGTGAAAAACATCTAACCTCTCCCTTAGCTCTTTTCTTTTTGTTAAAATCTCTGCCTTCTGGTTATTGACTCACCGACTAATTTTATTATGTCTCCATGTTTACAGTTTACGTTATCACCCCCAACCCCACCCCCACCACCCATAATTATAGACCTCTATTAAGTCTCCTTTCAACCCTCGCTGTTTTGTGAAAAACAGCCTCAGTTTCTCCAATCTTGCCCTATGGTAAAACCTCTCACCCCTGCTATCATCCCAGTGAATCTCGATGTCCTTGAGATTATTTTCTATGGTAAAGTGTGAGAATACAACAGCCTCGTCCGATATGGGTCATCTATTCATTTATGGAAGGGAGTGCAATGTCTTTGCACTTTATTTCCCATTTAGGCAACCTACTGACACAATTGATGACAATCTCCCTTTTGGAGTCTGCCAGTGTCCGCAGTCCAGCCTTGGTTCAGATAAAGTTATACAGTATAGCCATTGTGTCGGCTTAAGATGGGTGCAGCTCTGAAATCTTGCTCTTCGCGCTTTGTTTATGTAGTGGTTTCAAATCAATGAAGTCCATTTAAGTGCTTTCTGCAAACTTTGCTATCTGTGGCAACAAGCTTACAGTTTTGCAATCATTCGTAAATGATCTACTTACTCGAATGACTTGGCCAGAATGCAGTATATTGGAGAATTTTGTCTCACACAAACGGTCTTTCGGTGTACATTTTAATTAATGGTAAATCCAGAATAATCTTTTTACGACTTTTTTAATTGCACTCCAAGGTAATACAGTAACTATAGAAACCAATAACCCAATAAAAGTTTGTTACTCTGTCTGGGGAGGTTCTGATCGAAGAATGATCTCGCATTTCATCCAATAATTTTTTTCAAAAAAACCACAGGCACCCACAATATTTTCTGTAGTCTGTTGGTTTACATAAACACAAGGTTCAAAGTTAGCACATCTGAGTCCAGGCAAGTTCATTCGCAGAACGCCAGGAATTCAAGCCAAGAAAGAGACTCCCCACCCCACCCACCCACCCACCCCCAAAGCTACGGTAATAAAATAGCAAGCGTTGAGTGAGCTCAGCTCCTGTTGAGATCGGCAAACTAACACATTCATATCAACCTCATGTTCCACCTTCTCCTCTCCCAAATCAGTACAACTGGGAAGGTAAATAATGTTGCACCACTTATTCTGGGAAAGCACCTCGGTTATACGTAAGACGGGGTTATATGAAGATCCGAGTTTGTAAGAACACATTTCCTGTCTTAACCAACATTAATCAGCTCTAATTCCAGCCCTCGAACCACATTTATAGATTTGAACCTGCTGAAATTCTGAGCAGGTTGCTGTTGTCCAAGACAACAGCAACAACAAAGATTTACATTTATGTAGCGTCTCTCGCACCTCGAATCAGTTGCACTTTACACAACCGACGGGGCACCCGAGTTGGAATGCATTGTATTCTCTATTAAGATAAAAACTCTGCTGAGCAGCAATGCTTCCCTCAATCCCCGCGTTCTGTGAGGTATTTGCTTCTGGCAAGTTACATGCCTTTCACCACCTCCCACTCTTCAGTCCTCAGTCAAGGGGGTGGGGCAAATAACTTTTTCCCTGGCCTCTGCCAAAGCCATTCAAGTGGACTGTTCGGTGATGTGTGATCTTTGGTGATTTCTCTTCTATTCCCCCCATCGCCCCCCCCCCCCACCTCACGCACACACCTTTGCCTTCGCTGTCATTGGGGAGCGAGCACAAGGGAGGAAAGAGTGACAAGAGAGATGGATTTGAGTTTCACCTCCACACAGATTGGTTCACCAGTCGCTGTATTCCGTGCACCATCACCCAGCACGATCCTAAACTGGTCGTTAAACAGCAATCCTTTCAGAACTGAGAGGGTAAGCGTGCTAACATTACCACGTTATTCTTCTGAGCCACGGGCAAACCAAAAAAGGGAGAGAAAAAAATGAAACTGATGTCGGAAATGAGCCTCAAGTCTCTGAACTCAAGTGGAATAAATCTTTTTATTTTACGCCTCCACATCGGAAATCTATTTTTACCAACTGATATGGTTGTTCTCGATGACATCATGGCCTCATGACCTTAAAAACTTTGCTGCTCTGCTAGACGAAAACTCTTACTTCCTCTGAAGCGTTCTGCTGTCTCTTAAAAGTGGCAGCTGAGCTGTGAGGAATTCAGCTTAATCTACTAAAAGTGCTTAAGACCTTTAGGATTCTGCGCCCCATTCAAGTGCGCACTGTGATAACCGCGAAGCTCAAGCTCACAAGGTGATGGGATGAAGCAACAATCTGACCCAGTGGAACACTGAACTAAAACCCCAGACGCAACGCTTGTGAGGACGTTGATATCTAGTGCGCCAATCGCCGCCTTGAGTCCCGGCTACAGGGGAAAACCCCCCCACCACATTAGAACCATTGTTCACTCTATCTCTGTTCCGCCGCTGAAGAAGCCAAACAGTGCGCTAAAGGGTATTGAGGAAGCAGCAAAACAACGAGAGCCCAAAGCTCCCATCAGAATGGAGTATTGCAAATTGTGAGGCAAGTCCGAACGGCAACGGCAGAAATGTTACAAGCAAAACCACAAGAAACATCATTCAATTTGTTACACAGATTTTCCGTAGGCCCCTCGTGTTTTAAGTGAATTCTGTGAAGCGCTTTGAGACGTCTCGAAGACACGATGAGGCACCAGATCAAATGCAAGGATTATTATTTTTATTATTAAGTCTGTTTCTCCCATCACGTCCCCAATAACTTTGCAACTACAAGATTCATTGCATGTATTATTTTTTTGTTTTGATTATTTTACCTGGTAGGCAACGTCAAGTTATTTTTTTTTGCTACCGTTTGGTTAGTGATTAGCGAGAATACAGATTTGGGGAAGGGAAGAAAAACTGAGCAAAGAAATGGGGAACAAAAGTGTAAATGCCTTTTACTCACATCAATAACTCTCTGGCCATTGAGTCCTCCTCTACGTGAGGGTGGGCAGGAGGGCTATTCTGTTGCAGTTGCGTTTATCTAGTGTTAGATGCCAAACATCCACTTCCCTGGCGCGCACAGCACTTTGCACCAAGCCAAACAAACCGCCGATTGAGTATCAAATCATTCAGGTCGGTGGTGGATTTTGCGTCTCTGGCCTATATATAAACCAGCCGCTCCATCCTTCACCAGCTGTTGAGAGACTCCACTGGAATGCTACAGCTCAGCTGTCCAGACAGAACTAAATACAGCACCGAGTGGACTGCGGCCTGCAACCGGAAAACAAGAAGGATTTTGTGCTGTTTCCCTTCTGTGTGGGTCCTGGCCTGTCCAGCCTTGCACAATCGGGGCAATTTAGCATTCCGAGCTCTCAGACTGCCTGCCTGCCTGTCAGACAAACATGTGGAAAGAAGGTTTACACCGAGCACATAATGACCTGTTGTTGGGTCCACTGGGTTACATGTGTGTGTATATAATGGAAAAAGAGCCTGACACTTCCTTTGCACTATAATAATGCTGGAAACGCTGGTTAAGTGGGCAATTCATGACCGTTTTTTGATCCTGAGGTTACGACTCTTGAAAATAAATATTGGAAAATGGTGCCCAGCTGAATCCCGTTCTGTGTGGAGAACCCGACGGCTCTGAACAACTACAGCTAACATGGGATGACTAAGGCTATCGCACTGCAACGTTTGGCTACCCGCAAGAGTAAAACTAGTCTTCCTATCTCCGAGTCAGTGCTCTTGGAACTGA
The DNA here is from genome assembly GCF_018977255.1 of Callorhinchus milii. Classification (NCBI taxonomy): domain Eukaryota; kingdom Metazoa; phylum Chordata; class Chondrichthyes; order Chimaeriformes; family Callorhinchidae; genus Callorhinchus; species Callorhinchus milii. The sequence goes on along the minus strand of NW_024704759.1, from coordinate 13,144,488 downwards.
GATGTATATTGGAACTGTTAAGCAGTAACAAGAACAAATTGCATTTACGTAGAGCCAGGATGACATTCCAAGGCGCTGGGGGGAGGGGGGGGGGGAGAGAGTAAAAGCAGACCCAGTTTATAGCCCAGTAATTCTAAAAGCTCAAAGCAGCAAAGATCTCAATAATTTAATTCCAGAACTGCTGGGATTGGTGCATCTTTCTATCTGCGGGCAAACTGTGCCTCATGTATTCCTCACATATCCTGAGAGGTGAGACAAGTCCGCCCCTGGAGAAAAAAATCAATGACGCTGTACTCATTTGTTAGGATGTTAGTATCTAGTGCGCCAATCGCCTTGAGTCCCAGCTACAGGGGAAATTCCTCACACAACATTATTCACTCTATCTCTGTTTCGTTGTTGTGGAAGCCAAACACTCTTCCTGGTAACTAACGTGTGGGAACCACTGCTCACCTGCTCATGCAAACTAACAGGACGAGACGATTATATAATGAGAAGGCAATAGGGTAGATTAATAACTGCAATGTCTCTCTCCTCCTCCAGCCAACATATTTTCCTGAACAAACAAACAAACACATCTGCTCTGCGTACCTGATACCCACCCGGCACAGATAGCGAAATAGAACATCTCAAATACAGTTTTATTCATGTTGATTCTGCAATTCATGTCAGGCTTACAATTAGATATGCTGACATTTATGTTCTTGTGATGGGAAACACATTGGCGAGCCTATGAAAATGCAGGCAAAAACATGTCACTTTTAAAAACATTTCACTCCCTAAAACGACTCACTGAAGCCCAACTTACAAATACAATGGCTGGTCGTTCACTGGTACGTTCACTCTGGGAGTGACGCAATTCCGGAGTTGGAGATTTATACATCCTAATGTCAGCAACAGACATTTAGAAACGCCCCAAGGAAATTTGCTCGGAAATCTACAGCATTTGCTTGGAACAGAGGACGGGAGTCAGAAATATGGAAGTACAAAGAGGGATAATTAACATCAGTCAACAAGAGACCGAAAGGAAAGGTTTGGATTAAGAAACACCCTTCGGCCTACTTTTATTCTCATCCTTCAGGAATAAACCTATGGACTGGTTATAGAGCACCACTGACAAGTTCTGGGTGCAGGTCACTTGGCTGTTTGCAGACGACACAAAGAGGAAATCACATGAATATCAAAGGCAACAAAGAGCAAAATATCATACAATAGGAAAGAGGTGCCACTGTGGGACAGAGAGAGAGCTTTTCCATACCTGTGTTATTTGTGAACGTGCGTTCCCTTCCAGCCTCTGATAAATAGTCTTTCTTGCTGAAGTGCGCGCATCGTATTTGCATTTGAAAGATAAACTCTTCCATCAGGACAAAACTCTTACAACGTGTGACATTCAAAAGCAAGTCACTCACTGCCAGTGATGATTCTAACACTCGCTTTAGAATTGACACTGATGAAGAAAATTAATGTCCCGATCAAGGTTGCCTTCGGGGGAGGGGGAACTCAACTCTTGAGGCTTCTCATGAGAAAATTCCACCAGAAAACACAAATGGTTGGCTTTTACTTTTTTTACAGTGAGGCTTTGTATTCATTTGTTGGTGATGCTTTACGCTTGGCCCCAATATATCCATTACCATTTACTGTTCTCGAAAACCGCACCTGCCTTAATGCACATTATGCGATAAATATCTGTGCGCCGGGCTGGAAAATAAAACAAAAAAAATCACTACAGTTCTCGTCATGTGATGCTATCCCTCAGGCCCTATTTTTGCACACGCTCACACAGAAGTAATGCCTCCATTATTACACTCACTGCACTTGCTGTTATTGTGAAGGCAATAAGCAAGAATGAATACAACTGTGAAACCTCAAGTGGTGGGTAGGTAGATCCTATCCTACTCAAGTCTTCATTTTACAGCTCAGGACACTGATTAGCTGAATTACTAGCACAGAGCGAGTGCCACATACAAATAAAATATGTAGGTATTCTGTTGCACATCCAAAAACGTCATAAAAGTTTCTCTTATACATTTTGTAAGCAGAAGGTCACTGCTATGTAAAGGGAGCTCCATGGTGATTATTTTTATGTACAGTCGGTCATTACCATTCTATTGCAGGGAACTATAACAACGAAAAGGCTAACTTAAGTACTTTGCAACTCTTCAACGGGGTCAGGCGGGAAGCGCGATTGCTAAAACATGCTGTTGCTTACTTTTTGATAGTCACCTTGTCAACCAATTGCTGCAACAGCAACTCACCTTGCCAACCCCAAAGAGGCTTGGCGGTTTTGGCTGCATTCGAGAAGTGACACCAAAATTCAAGCAATATTCATTCGCCATGTATCAGCTAGCACGAAGTCTATTCTAATTTCAGTCAATTGTGCCAATTTCAGTCAATTCAATCTAAAATAGGAAATTATTAAATGTATCTGGACTGCTAAGTGTCTCGGTAAATATACGGACCATTCTGAACTGCTCCCTGGAAATGCAAGGGACATAAAAGAACTGTAGGGGCAATGATGGGTTAAAAATATACGGCTTTGTTTCGGCTTTGGGACTTTCAAATACAATGGTTGGTTTGGAAGTACAGTGCTTGCTCTCTGTGTGCTTGTCCAAACTTTCTTACAAACTTTAAAATAACGCACCAAAAAATCGCAGCAGATCAAAGAGAGCACATGTCGTAATTACACTACTTAATACATTAAACCGAACTAATTCAGTTCAACAAATTCCTAAGGCACCAGTTTAATACATCGGCAGACATTTTATTGGATACTTTGATACACAAAACTACTAACTGCGCTGACACAAAAATTCCAAATTCAAACGTCGAACTTTGCGATACAAAAATTGGAATTTGAATAGTCACTGCTCACGTTAGTTAGGTTTATTGTTTGATATTTAAAATTTTAAGATAAAAAAAGGCTTGGTGTTGTCCGTTTTTAAAGGGTTCAAAAGAGTATCGAACATTGCGAGAAAAGTTTGCAAAGCAAATGTCCTTGGATTGCAGCTGGAACCACAGTAATTTACATTATGCACCATCATCATTATTATAGGTTGTGGTAATTTGTGACTTCTTCAAGAACCTCTAAAAGGATATTGAATTACACAGTTTGAACCACTGTCAACTTTCTTCCAAGACAGGAGAGAGTTAATCAGAAACATCACAGGATTTATACCGACTGCTATTCATGTCAAACTCCCCCCTTCACCAGAAACTGGGTTGAAAACTTTTGAAATGTAACGAGTTAAACAGTGGATTTTTTTCGTGCTTTGAAGAAAAATGAAAGCATCTTGTTATAATCCCGACCTTGTGGCTTTCATAAAAAGTGAATATTTTACAAAATCCAGTATTAGGAGGTGGATTTTAGTGGGTATAGATTGTGGGCGCACTTATTTTGAGAATTGCAAAAGGACAGCTCGAAAAGCAGTCGGAAAAGCACATCAAAGGTCAAGTGCACGTTTTCATTTTCTCAAAGATCTTGCCCGTGTAATGAAAGGAAATCCCACGTTAAAGATTGGGAATTACGGTACGGCAAGAAATTAATTGCTTTGCGGGAAGACAGTCCTCGTAAGCGGAGTGTAAACTGATGAGCAAAAAACGGAATATAATGTAATTCTATGGGTTTGTTTCCAAAGGTTCATAGAGGACAAATGGTTGACACTGTGTAGGGCTTAAAACTGTACTGTGATTATTGTAAAGCTGCCAATTCTGCCTAAAGGCATCCAGAACACACACGTACCTGTTTATCAAGACCGACAGCACTGGATTTCACATGGTACGGACTTTGGGTTTAGTCAGTTACAAAAGTGAGAAGCAGTTGAATGTAATAGTAATAATCCTTATATTTGATATAGCTTCTTATCACATCTTCAAGACATATCTAAGCGCTTCACAGAATATACTGCAAAGTGAGTCGACTGTATGTATTGTGGGGAAATGCAGCAGCGAATTGTGCACAGCAGCGTCCCGCAAACAGTCGTGGATTGAGTGACCAATTTATTAATACAATTTGGAAACCTCAATTTATTATCCTTCCATCACAAATGAGTGCAAAGCATTTCCTTGGATTAGTCAAAATTTCAGAGCTGTAATTGACTGAAATATTCTGCAGTCAAAGAAAGCAACCATCCCAAAAAACAATGTATGTAGCAGCCACATGGGTGTGAAGATTGGGCCTTTGAACAGTAGGTGTTGAGATAAGAGACTTTAACGTTGGCTAATGACTCATAAAATCCTAGGTACATAGTAGTTATCAGATATCTGATTTCAGTATTGATCTACAGGAGAATAATGGTTGTTATTTCTCTAACAGAATACATGCTTCATACGCACCGACAATACAGTTTAAATGTTTATGCAGTAGAGCAACAGCAGTTTGTTAACAAACATGCTTCCTTATGGAGTGAGCGCATTCTCTCTCCTGCCTGTTACTTAGCTCTTCTGAAATAAATTGGCCATCATTGAAAAGTGAACATGCACCTACTCCAGGACAGGATTGCTGTGGTGGGGAGGGGGGAGAAAACGAAAGAGACACAAGAGTACATACCTGATAGATTAGTCCTGTCTTATCCACCCTCCATTGAAACCACTTCCAACAGTCGTTAAAGTGAGTGAGGGAAACTGCCTGCCAATAGTGCTAGAGTTACGCTGTCTGTCGACCAAAATAACTGAAATGCAATATTATTAACAACGCAGCAGCAGTACTGCAGCTGCCATTCTCTCTCTCTGCATTAGTTAACTTGAGAACTAGTGCACGAGTTAACACTATGGTCAGATAGCCGGGCCTCGCTGTGCATCTCCCACTCTCTCCGTGGTGAAATGGATAGCTGAAGTTTCCATTCTGATGCCAGTGAACCCTGGAACTCTCTCCCTCTGACACTCACCCCCTCCTTCTCTGTCTTTAAATCCTCCTCTCCCCTTCCCCTCTCCCTTGTTCAGTGTCCAATCCTATACCCGTAAAGTGCTTTGACATTACAGAACGTGAAGGGTGCAAGTTTGTTGTGTTGTTTTTGAATAATTATTGCAAGGAGCGCATAATGAAACATCGCAAATTTCACCCCTATATCTTGTGTGTTGAATTAGGTGATGTGAACCAAGTAAGTGTCAGTGGGACCAGTATAAAACACCTTACTGTCCCCAATACATTTAAAGTCCAGTTAACATAAGGACACTATAAAACACAGAGGCAAAGTCAATTAGTTGTAAGTAATAAAACACACAGAGGCAATCTAAAATAAATTGAATTGTTTCTTGAATGATATTTGGGTTGTCAGTCTGGGATGCGATGTGGGCATTGATATTTAAACTGGGTGTTACTAACCTTACAAAGTGTGGGAACACAGCAACAACAACAAGAGTACATTTGTGTAGCGCCTTTCACGTTGGGAGTACGTCCCAAGGCACTGGACAGGGTAGAGCATTTCAGACCCGAGCCGGGGTCGGGGGGGGGGGGGGTGAAGGGAGGGAAGGGGAAGCCAATGGCATGGTTGAAGAGGAGGGTCTTGAGGCAGGACTTGAAGGAGGCTAAGGAGGGGGCGAGGCGGAGTGAGTGGAGGATGGAATTCCAGAGGTTTGGGGCAGAGTGGCTGAAGGCTCTCCCGCCAATGGTGGGGCGGGTGGGTCGGGGGACGTGGAGCAGCCAGAGCCGGCTGAGCGGAGGGAGCGGGCGGGTTGGTAGGGGGTTAGGAGGTCACAGAGATAGGGTGGGGCGAGGCCATGGAGGGCTTTGTACGTGAGGACCAGGATCTTGAACTGGATCCTCTGAAGGATAGGGAGCCAATGGAGTCGGGCGAGAGTGGGGGAGATGGGGTCACGGAGTTTGGTGCGGGAGAGGACACGGGCTGCAGAGTTCTGGACTATCTGCAGCCTGTGGAGGGAGGAGTTGGGAAGGCCGACAATCGTTTGCATAGTCGAGCCTGGAGGTGATGAAGGCATGAACAAGTTTCAGTGGCCTGAGGGGTGAGTTAGTGGCGGCTTCAGGCGATGTTGCAGAGGTGAGGGAAGGCAGAGCGGGTCATGGCTTGAATGTGGGGGAGAAAATGGAGTTGGGTGTCATCCGCATACATGTGGAAGTTGACCCCATGTCTGCGGATGATGTCACCAAGGGGGAGCATATAGATATTGAAGAGGAGAGGGCCAAGGACAGAGCCCTGGGGGACCCCAGATGTGACAGTGCAGGGGCTGGAGGAGAAACCGTGAGAGGCGGTGGAGACGGTGAGAGAGACAGGAATCAAACCAGGCAAGGGCAGGTCCGTGAAGATTGAGTAATGTGGAGAGACGGTGTATGAGGATGGAGCAACTCAGTGCAACACAGTTTGTTGTGGCTGTTTACTCCTGTAAAGGAATAAATTAGTTGTCTGTGCCATGCCCTGCTTGGGTAGAAGAATTCCTGCCAAAAAGTCAGGTCTAAATTAACACATTATAACTTGCTATTTTTATCCAAATATTTTTAACATCAGTAAATCCCAGCCCTGATTTCTTCCTCCAGTCGACAGAGAACATGAGGTTCTTAAACAGAATTTTCATCAATACAACATATTAAGCTATCATTCTCTTTCAGATGCTGAGCGACTTGCTATGGATTTAGAACATTTCTGGTGTTGTTTTGCATTCCTAACACCTGTGGTTTTATTTAGATTTTTTACTGGTGAAAGTTTCTGCCTGGTTACAAAGGAGTGTGTTGAGTAACAAGGTGATGGTCAAATGGATTCCACCATCAATCTACAATAAAGATCTTTCTTTGAACGATTATCAGATAAGGACATTTCCGTACAAATGAAGATATCTGCGTAGCCCACATCTCTTTACTTCACAAGATCACAAGAGAGCTTTGGATAAAGAAGACCCTTTGGCCCATTTGATCTCCTCTTTCCCGAATACCTCTTTATTAATACTGACCCTACAATCTTCCCATTGTAGCATCGAGCCGTGTTTTTATTAAGGGGTTCAGCATCATGGACTCGACCAGCCTTTCCAACTGAAAGGTTGATCCTTAAACCAACCAGAACCAGTTTCTGAAAAGCCTTTGAGATCTACACTGAAATAGAGCTGTACTGGAGGAGACGAGTAGCTAACCACAGGGACTGTTATTACCCTGTGGTTAGCTCATTTTGCAGACTACATTTAAGCATGAAGCGAAGATCCATTTTGCAAATAGGTTTGCTCCCAAACCTAAGCCCTACTGTACTTTATGCACAAGACAATACGATTTGAAAGATTGGAAACAACAAGCAACCAGGAAAATTGCGTACACTTAAATGCGACGGACATGAAAAGGAGATTATGTATGCAATGTGGACGTGTGTAATGCTACACACATCAATCACACAGCCTTTGGGCATCTCATCATACAGCCTAAAAAGACAGAGACCAAACAAAGTAGAGGCCGATTAATATACACAGACAAGCATGTAACACAAGTGGAACAGCGTACAATTGTAGGAGTGCTGGTCATACAAGCGCCATTAAGTATCTTGGGTGTTGTTGGACTTCATCTGGACAGGTCAAAGCTACGACTGTGCCCTATTTTTCACCAGTTGAGAGGAGTGTTTGTTAAGAATGCCGTAACATTAGCAACCAGGGCCCGGCCCCCTTTTGTTAACAGAATTTCCGCAAATCGAATTACGAATAGGTGAAACAACCGGCAAAAGAAAAAACTCAGGCTGTTTTTTTTTTAAAAAGGGAAAGTTCGGACCAGGATTTTCTAAGCCCGACAAGATTGCAGTCGTTCTTTCCATCCAAAAAGTACTTGGGAGTATTTTGCAAAAAGAAATTCTGGATCTTTTAATTACCTACTTGATCCGATCTGACTAACAGTCACTTCAGGAGCATAGTTCAATGGCGTAAGGGCACTGTTTTCAAGGTAGCTTTGGAAGCGTGTGTTCTGCATTGAACACCCTGCACATTTTTCATCCATTGTACTAACTTGTTTGCCCATTAAAGCATAACATGACGATTTGCATATTTTATGAAGAGATTTAGCTGTTCAGCCCCTCCCTGCCCACTAGGTTTTCCCCCTATTCAACCCAAAACATCACAAACGCCATGACACGATCAGACCCTCAGCATGGCACCAAAAATGAATCATGCAGTTTATTTAGTGCCGCAAAATACTGAGTTCACAAATCAAACAAGATGACGAATTTAATAAGCAGTTGACACAACAACAACTAACCTAGAATACGCTTTCTTTATGAAAATGGAAACCACAAGACTGTGAAGTGGCTTTTGCAGCAATCTGATAAATACACCATTTTTAGATATCTGTTGCAAATTTATGTCAAGTGTTCAGCAAACAATAAACAAGTGATTTAATAATTTAAGTTAAACCCTTCTACAAACATCATAGTGTTATCATATGCACTGGCTCTATATAACTGTGCAAATGGCTTCATTTCCCTCAGTACGCACAATATTTTCAGACTTCTGATATTCACCTAGATTGTTCAAATTGGAAAAAGAAGATGTGTGCTGCAGCTCAGTGGTTAGAATAACTCGCCTCGCAAGCAAAAGGACCTGGGTTTGATCCCCGAGCAGGGCGAAACCTTAGGCAAGTTTCCTAACTCCACGAGCCTCTGTTTACCTAGCAGTGAATAGGAACCCGGTTGTTAGTCAATTAGCGTATCGCTTTTCCGGGGTAGTAATCTCTTAAAAAATATATAATAATAATAATGGTCACTCAATTCCCAGGTGTTTGTGGGACGCCGCTGTGCGCAATTGGCTCCCACGTTTCGCCCACAAAAATACAGTCAATTCACTTCCAGTGTATTCTACGAAGCGCTTTGAGATGTCTAGAAGAAGCGATAAAGCGCTGTAACAAATACAAGGATTATTATTGTTATTATTAATTGCCACTACAGCTGCTTCCATTCAAAATGCAGGCGTACTCAGGAGAATCCCAGTGCTATTGCTCAATACAGAGCAAGCCAGCTGGACTGACTTTGTACAACACTGTACCCAATGACCCTAACACGTGGCAATATGAACACCTTCTTGTCTACATGTTTTCATGCACTGAAAGGAGACTACAAACATCCTCCCACTTCCCCACGTCCAAACCCCAGCAGTTGGCTCCAGGACTGATTGTTCTATTTCACAACCAACCTGGAGCGTTAGTGAACTACAGAACAGATAGAACTAGATGGGCTCCAGGAATGCTGGGCGATTCCAAACTTTCGCAAACAACAAGATTCCATTTATAGAGCGCCTTTCACGTCAGGAGGACGTCCCGAGGCGCTGTACAGTTGGGTCAGGACCCGAGCATTGGGGGGAAATGGTCAGGGTGAGGGGAGGGAGGGAGTGAGGAGGGGGTAGAGAGTCGAGAGGGGAGCTGAAGGCACGGTCAAAGAGAAAGGTCTTGAGACCGGCCTTGAAGGAGGAAAGGGAGGAAGCGGCGAAGGCACTCGGGGATAGAGTTCCAGAGCCTCGGGGCTGAGAGGCTGAAGGCCCGGCCACCGATGGTAGGGCGGTTGGGGCGGGGGATGTGGAGCAGACCGGAGCCAGAGGAACTGATCATGCCTTGATCTTATGATGCTTGGAAGTCTCAGTTCGGTTTAGATACTCTTAAGCACGGTGATGGGTTACCGCATGTGTCAGACGTCCAGCCGAATACCACCCCACCCACACCCCAAGAAAAATCACGCCTGGAGCTAAATTCTAGAAAAAAGTTCCACTTTGTTACGTAAATGTGTAACACCACAATGCAATGGTTTGCATTTGCTGCCTGTGTAATGCCCTTTAATTTGAAACGCTTGCGCTGCAATCTGTTGCGTCTCACTTGCATTTTCAAAGCTGAGCTTGTATTTTTTGGTAGCTTTTCATAGGTTTCAAGGACATGAAGCAAATTAGGTTGTAGGCTCTTTGTTCTATCAGCTCCAGCTGTCAGTGAGTGAACCTTTGCAAAAAGCCCAAGACAACTCAATGAATTTTGAACTAGTGATAAGAGCAATAACGATGGTACCGGCAAGTGAGCTATCGTGATCAACCTGGCTGCTTTGACTCGGTGTTTAAGCAAAGGTGAGCCTTTTCATGTGGGATGGAATCGTTTTTAAGCAATCCGAGGGAGACAGCAAACACTCACACAGCTCTTCCACATCTCCTAGCAACTGTTCCGAGCAGGACGAGCAGAGACTTTGGCACAGGTTGCTCTGCGTATTATTGCAGACACAGAAGGAAAAAAAGCCAGTGCGCAGAAAGGAAACATATTAAAATAGGTGGCGGTTATTATTACTCGGCTATCGACTTGGGAAATGCTATTTACTTTCCATGTCTCGTGACAGGTCTTTTTCCCGAATGATAATGATATAAATATAATCCCTGCATTTGCTATAACGCCTTTGAGACGTCCCAAGATCGCTTCAAAGCGATCACTTGGAATCACTACCTCAGCTAAACAACAACAACAAAATCCTCAATTATCGGCTACACGAAGAGTATTCTACTGTCCTAGCCATTGACTGACTGTAGCACTTGATACGGCATTTCAGCAGAATCTTCTGTTGTCTCGTTTCATTTTCCAGGAATGTACAATATTCAGGTCGCTGGTTCACCCAAAAGTCACAGTGAGGGTACATATAAAGCAGCATCTTCCTCCCACCTCAGTTTGGTTTCCCCTCCAACCTAGTTGATGCCTCTCCTCCCCACTAACCAGCCCCGCACTCAAAATAATAATCCTCACATCCGACATAGCATTCATTTCGCCAACAAAATATAGTCAATTCACCTTACAGTATATTTTGGGAAGCCCTTTAAGACGTCTCGAAGATGTGATAAGGTGCTGTATCAAATGCAAGGATTATTACTATTACGATAGCGTCTTTCACATTGAGAGGTTGTCTCAAAGTGCTTTATGGGATTTTACCGAAGTGACTGTGTGTTTTGCAGGCAATATACCATTCAGTTCTCCTTCCTCAGGAAAAACACCTGGTGTTCGCTCATTAGACCGCACGGCAGCACAGCCAACAACATCAACCTGGGCATGAGAGAACACGGCATCACCAAACGGAGCAGCAGCTCAAAGCTCTTACATTGCGGGCCACACCTCGCCAAGAGCAGAAACCTTCAATCAGAAAATCTCGCACCAGTTACAAAGGAATTGGCACAGTGATTAAACCAAGTTGTACAATTAAAGCAGGAATGAACCCGTAACCCTATAAAAACAAACATGGGTGGGTGTACACACAAACACATGCACACACATGTGTGTATATTGCACACCCATGATAAAAAAAATAATAATCCTTGCATTTGATATGGTGCTTTATCACGTCTTCGAAACTTCTCAAAGGGCTTCACCTGCTACAGTTTAAAGTGAGTTGACTGTATATTTTGTGGGCGAAACGAATCTTGGCAAGATCTTGTTCGGCTAAAGTGTTTAATTTTATTTAGGGCGAACAAATGAAAGAGCTGACATAGCGAAAGGTGTCGATCAGTGGTGTTCACAACGGCAGGACCAGTCTAACCACTTTCCCATGTTCGTCTCCCCAACCAGAGGCGTCAGCTGCTCGGGTGGGTGGGGGGGGAAAGCATCCTTAAGATTAACTTCCATTGTCTGCTTCTTGTGCTCATAGGAAATGGATACTGCAAAATTGCCTGGACATAATGGTGTGTAAACACAACCATTAAGACGATTTAGCATTATATTGTCCACTCGTGCTTTGACAAAAGAAATAGTACAGGAGAGTGCTTCTCAAACGCTGAATGAGAGTCGTTAAGGAATCCCGTTTTCTCTACAAACGTCAAATGCTTAAAAAAAACCTCAAACGCTTAAAAAAACTGCAACTGCATGATGAACCTCGCCCATCAAATACATGGATTAATAAGATCAAATGTAAGTCTTAATTTGGTTGTTTACTGCCAGTTCACCACTGTGAAAAACACTGCACTTCGCCAGTGCTCTGCCAGTGAACTAAAACACATTATTGTCAGCCATTAATGAGAGTCCAATCATCTTCAGTAACACTGCCCGTTGCAAAACCACTTAGCTTTCCACCAGCTATAAGTGACTCTTGGAAAAGCTTGAACAGTCCTGACGCATTGACACACACAGCACACTGCGTTATGTTTTTGGTGTGCGTGACAGAAATTCCTTTGTACAGCGAGTGTTTATGCAGCGAACCGACCACATACCCGAAATAATCTGGAGCTGAGGTAGTTGGGATTTCACTGTGGTGGACTCTGCAGGCTCTCTGTTTCTGTTTCCACTAAGAAATCCTGCTCAGTTGGATACTCGGCCAATCGATTTGTGCCGGACTCATCCACCAACACAAAAAACAGTCCCGTTCGGGTGTAAAACGATTACATTTCTATCGTTTCCTCAATGGGCATTAAAGAGAACTTTCAACATTCACAATACTGTTACACAAAAAGTCAACAAAGTGTATCTTCATTAGCGGACACAGCGCAAGAAACCCCCTGAACGAATAATAACAGGACCAGAGACGAGGATTAAAGGGCACCAGGCGGAGAACAAGTTGAAAGACGTCACACACACACATACATCTACTTGAACAGGAAGTGCTACAGCCTTCGAAATGCATGGAATCCAGAGAGGGAGAGAGAAAAAAAATACAGAGAGACCAGTTATAAAAGACTCCTTTGTTTATTTTTTTAATACCTCGTTGATTTGATTGAATACATTCTTCTGTTTTGTTCACAAGTCAGTCAATCACAGGTAACACGTCGCAAGACTTCGCGGTGGACGGTTTTCTTTTGCGCATGCAAAGACAATAACGAATATATTTCTCAGTCACACGCTGGTAATCAGACAGGCTTTATTCACTTGGCTTCAGAAACCAGCAACCAACAGTGTTTCAACAAATACATAGCAGTGATGTAAATTGTACCAAACACTAGAGAAAGCACCCTTGAAAGCACCCTATTTGGCCTTTTGTGGCTATCTCTGAGGACTACTGCTCAGCTTTAGGATGAATCAGTCGTTCGAAGGTTCCTGCAGAATATCTTCAGGACCTGCCCCACCCCAAAATAAACACACCCAAAGGATAGACATGCAGTCAGCAGCACGCTGGAGCTGTGGTTGTTTGCCAGTGTGCTGAGAAGATTAATGAAGAGAGTGAACCTGCAGCATCAACCGATCTCAGCCAAACTATCTAAGAATTACCTATCAAGTGAGGTGCAATAGGACTGGCAACCATCCACTCAGGCCAATGTGACCCTCTCTGGAGGGTTCAGAAACGGACAGTTACATCCTTCACTGCTCAGCAACGCAGCCACCGAAATCCTCTTCACGTCGATCCCCTTCTGGGAAAACATGTTTTGTAGATATGATGGATTTACGTTCTCTTAAATTGCCATGCCCGCCCCTGTCGACATGAGCAGGAGGAGGCATCCTGCGAAAACATCAAGAGCCATTCTGAGATTTCAAACTCTACACGGAATTCTGATTTATTTACAGTAAGAATACTATTGCAGAAGACTGAAAAAAAATGCTAGGAAGGGCACAAGACATTAATGGGCAAGGATTTGCAAGACTTTCCTAGATGAGTAATGTCGGTCTGAATATAAAAAGGGAATTAGACTTTACAAAATGTATTTAAGACTGCAAAGGAAATTATTGGATCACTTACCAGATTGCAAAGCAGCTTCACAGAAGTAGGGTGTCATCGGCACCCCTCACTTGGAATATCTGTGCAATAATTTTCTTGTTGGCTCTTTCTAATGACTGTGTGGTCTGGCCCGCTGTCTCTACTTACACCCAATGAAACATGTAGTTGATAATCCTCTTGTGAACTTGTGACCATTTCTGCAAACATCAGAGTAATAGTTCACCTGTCTAGTTCTGCTTTGGTGGCTTAAGGGGAAAAAAAAGAGGTAACTTTTGCATTTGATCAAAATCGTATGGGGTTAATTTAATTGATGTTGCTCTCATTGATGTGCGGCCTTTGGTCTCTACTCTTGTCCGGTTCGCATGTTTACCATTGCCAGCGCAGTGAGTTTGCACAGGGAAAAAAAAGATACAAATTTGTATAAACCCCAAAACGTTGCATTGGAAATAGAAGCAAAGGAATAACAGCCTGGTGAACCCTAAAAAAAAGGGAAGAATTAGTGACGCAAAGCTCCTTAAAGTGGCTTTGCGTCCAGCATTTGTAAACCCTCCCCCACCACCCATTACCTCCAACGTTAAAGAAAATAAATGGAATCCAAACAAATCCTAGCTGGTTGATCCACAGACCTGACACCACAGATTGTAGACAGTGAAGCACTCTATTAAGCTGTAGATTTTTTAAAAAAAGAACCAGAAAGAATGCCCGAGTGGCACAGCCTTTCACATCCTGAGATCTGCATTTGAATTAATGGACAAAATTCTTTCTCACCCCACCGGTTGTAAGGGTCTTCCATATGACATGGGTTTAGACACAATTCACTTAATTCCTGTGAGCAAAGGGACCAGCGCTGAACTGTTCCTATTGGCAATAATAATAAAATTAATAATCCTTGCATTTGATATCATGTCTTCGAGGCGTCTCAAAGTGCTTCACAGAACACACGGTAAAGTGAATTGACTGTATATTTTGTGGGTGAAATAAGCAGGAAAGGCCACATTGCTGAATCCAGAGTTAGTTTGTAACTAAGGCGGCTCTATATTGATTAAATCGAGTAAGATTTACTGCGTACAAAAAAGCTTTTCAATCCCAGTTCCTCTTTCAATTATGAAACTACATTGAAACAATGGGTCTGACTAAATCCTGTAGTTAACTCGTGTAATTTACTACAGTTGGGTATTATAAATACCAAATTACTCAAAGACAAAGTGCTGATATTGCACAAAATATTCAAATTTAATACTGTATTTTATGGAAGATCAGGATTTGAAAGGATTTAACATAAAAAGACAATTATTTGTACTGCACAGAGGAAATGACTTGGGGGCCAAGGTAATAAGATCTATGGGAAGGACTCCCTCCCAATTTTTTTAAAAATGATAATTTGTGATTAAAAGGCACTTTCCTACTGTGAAGATTTTAGGTATGTCAATACCATCATCTTCCCATTAAGAACCTGCATTTTTCTGCAGAAATTAACCCTGTTTTTATTGAAAAGATCAGAATGAAGTATAAAACTACTTTACAAAGTAACTACCACAATAATATTTTGCCCACAAAATATACAGTCAATTCTGCGAAGCGCTTTGAGACGTGATCAGATTCTGCATAACACAGCTGATAATGGGTAATTCATGAAGTACGTAAACACAAGTTTTTACGATGACTCAAACCGTTAGCGAAAGATTCAAGAAAGGTTTAGATCCACATCAAAAGCGGTTTGCATCAGGCCAGAAAAGACCTGGGCTGGAAAGCTTCCTTTCACCAAACAGAAACAGCATTGGGACAATTCTGTACAATGCAAACTGCCAGCCAGCTCGCAGTTTAGCTCCTTTGTCAATTTTGGTTCGAAAAAGAGTAAACCGAGATCTTGAACCCTTGAAAAAGATTTATTTTCGACGCGACTTTCACCGAATTCCAGAAACGGACCGAGCTCAGCGGCAGCTTTTCGGGTTAACCCTTCGCCGCACCTTCATTTGAAATTTAAACTACTTTTTATCCTTCTACAATTGACCTTTACTGTGTCCAAGTCTGCACACTCCAGCGTATGCACAACCGGCCGTCATTACAGCGCTGTCCGAGAGCTCTGGGACACTGCCCTGCAGTGAGGGACGCAACATAAATACAAGCTGTTGCTGTAAGCGCTAAAGACCTGCAAACAAAATGCCTCCCAACCTGCATTTGCACACGAAGGCACTTGAAGACAGTTACAGCATCACGGTGACCACATTGTTTCATTTCTGTCCGTCTGCACTGTGGTGCGGCAGAGCAAGTTGCTCAGTCAGTAGGTCTATAATTAGTGACGAATTTGTGGAATCTGTCTGCTGCAACCGTGTCAAAACTCTCGTCACCTTGCTATCCGTGACTTAGTCAACTGCACCTAAAATACAGTGTCAAAGGTGCTCGGGGGGATAGTAATAGTTAGAAAAAGCACCAAAAAGCATTAAAATCTTATCAAATGTGAACGTATGCATTTTTATTCCCCTGAAGCCACTCTTTCCCCTGCGCCTCCTCCTCTCCCCTGACTTCCGTTGAACACAATACATCGTCAAATGCTCATACCTCTGGAGAGATCTGCTTTCTAGAAATGGCAGGATGTAGAAGCGTCTAATTCTTCCGCAAGTCAGTAGGGCTCTCCGAAACTCCGCTTCGATTGACAGTAGGCCAGCAGAGCCTTGTGTCAACACGAATTTGGACTGCGCTCAACACGAACAAATCACCAGCGATCAACAAAAGATCACTCCTCAATTTGGTGAAACACACAAATAAATGGCCACGACTCTTGGTGGCTCGGCACTTAACCGGTCGACGTCTGCCAAGACGAAAACGTCACGTCCAGGATTGAGTATCCGGGATGCAGTATCGCGCTACATCCCGAGAGATGAGTCTTCACAACCAAGGAAGAACCTGTCCATCAGATTATTGGGGGAAGGGTGGTTCCCGTTCATCGTCATCGACCATTTTCCCACACTAGTCAAACCCCATTGGGCTAAAGGCATTCGTCACCAGTTCCAAGTAGATTTTATCGCCGTCAGTCCATTTGGTTACTGTAATATGTGGTGGTGGTGGGGGAGGTTTAATTATATTTTTGTGGAGAAAATGCAGTTGATGTTTCAACCGCAAGGAGAGAAATAGCATTAACCAGAACATTAGAAAACAAACAAACAGCACATGTCTGAGCAACTACCTCTTTCTACCTGTGCACAAAATGGCAGACAACTGAGATAAAGATGTAACCAAATGAAACCAACCAGTCAACCACATATTTAAAAATAACTTGAGCTAAAAGAGAACATGTGTGCATTTTTTTTATATAGAGTTAATGCATTTTGCCCACAAAAACAAACAAGTCAATTCACTTTTACAGTATATTCTGGGAAGCGCTTTGAGAGGTCTAGTAGACGTGATAAAGCGCTAAATCAAATGCAAGGATTATTACTTTGGACTATGCAAGCTACTGTACATTTCAGATGTTCAATACTGGTTATAAGAGTTTTGCTAATATTGTGTATATTGATGCAAAATAAAGAACTGGTACCAAGTTCTAACTTTTCACTCGACTGACACACGATTACAGTTTCAAGAGAACAAGATGATGGGAGTTTGCAGAAGAGTTTCAGAGGCCGACAGGAGGGAATTAGAGGCAGTTATGCGCTAGGAGTTAACGCCCTCTAGTAACTGGACTGTGACCTGACACACTCATTTCATGTCGAGCCTTTGCAGCCAACTTTTAGTGACTGTTATTCCATCAGTTTGAGTCAGACTTGGTCCCAGAAATGCAACACCATTGTCTGATCCATTGCACCATTCAGGCCCCTATTGACTAAGTTTACAGCAGACAAACTTTCAGAGAAGCCACCACTATAGCAAGATTCTCCCTTCTTTGTGTATAGCCACTGTAAATCAAAAATCAAACTAGGCCTCAGAAGATGCACGAAAGCTCAGACTTACAAGAAGGCAGCGTTACGAGGAGGAATTTTTCACTGTAAAATCATTCTGCATAACATGGTCAACGAAGAGATGCCACTGAGCCCCTGAGTGACATCCCACTGCACTCATCAATTTGAATAGCCTGATGTCCTTGGGAATATCTGTTTCTTGGATGCTCGGTATGGGATACAGGGAAAATGAACAGCAGTATGAAGTCAAGGGCACTGCATAAATACAAGTCCCTCTTGTTATTCAAGCTACGTAGAAAGCCAAATGGTGGATGGAGCTCTGGTTCCATGGCTCAGTGAATGCTGTCATTGAGAACTCTAGTAGACTTGCTCTTCATCAAACACGTCGCCACAGCCTTCCTCTAAGATGGTGAAGCGCAACTTGGAGCAAATTTGAGATCTGTTTTTTTGGAAGCCATGGAAGAATTTTTTTGCATTTATTTGTTCCATCCACGACACGCAGGCTCTCGTTCCTGAAGAATAAACTATTATGGGAGATAAAGGAAACAAATATTTATTTCAATTACAGCAAACAATTAAGGTAAAAGGATATTAATCAGACATATTTTGTGAAAATTGGATGAAAATAGCCTAAAATTAATTAAAGAACAAGTAATAAAATTAAAGATACGCTTCACTTACCATAATTAAGTCAGCTCAGCATGTACAGTGACTCTCCGATTCCCCGAGACTGACTGCTCTCGAAACAGATTTCAGATCATGTAGTTTGTTGTTTGCCTTTTCTCTGGGTTTTTGATAAACATTCAAGTTTTTTTTTTTGGTTGTTGAATACAAAACAAAGTTGTGAAATTTTCCAACACGGCCCGTGCGTTTCCATTGTAACCCTCTCCGTTTTTAATCCAAAGAAAGGCATTTCGATTTGATACATTGCTTTGCTTCACTACAACAAACAACATACGGTCAATGAAACGTGAAGGCTTTTCCGCCTTTCCTATTGTTGCCGTTTTCTGACACAACGCTACAAGTCATTTGCACAGGTCAGGGCTTCAGTGCAATAAATCCGCAATAGAATGACTCCTTGGATGGCTTGAAACACTGACAGAAACTTGGGAGAGGTCAGTGTCAATATGTTTTATCTATATGAGTGTTCAACATTCCAAATATGGGGCCAGAGTTATATTGGCCGGCGAATCTGTATCTCAACATCTAACAATATATTTTCACACATATATATACACACACACATATATATAT